>NW_003303758.1:667110-670146 GCF_000142945.1 Phytophthora infestans T30-4 | reverse complement strand
TTGTCAGAAATAAAAAGAATTTTATTAATGCAGAATGCCGCAGCAAGAATCAGCTGAAATAACTCAAAGTAGGAATAGATCGAGCAACCTGGCTAGCCACAGCACGCGCCATCTCCAAGTCGGGACCTAACATACTGGCGATGTCATAATATCGTTCGATGCTCTCACGGATTGATCAGCCATCTGTGGATCCACCACTTGCTGTCGTTCAGCCTCCCGTGGCTCTACCACCTGCTGCCCTGCAGCTGTCCGTGGCCCAGCCACCGTTGGTGACAACGCCTCCGCGCTCACCTGAGCAGGGTCTTGGTATGGCTTAAGCAAGCCGACATAGAAGACCGGATGCGTGCGCATCTTCTTCGGAAGGTTGAGCGTATACGCTAGGCCCTTCCTGGCCACGACCTTGAACGGTCCTATGAACCGAGGTCTTAACTTCGTCTTGAAGACTGCAGACACTGCATGAGTAGGTAGGTTTTTAGCGTTTAATAAAACTTGGTCACCGACCTCAAACCTCTCAACATTGGTTCTGCCCTTGGCATCTGCATGTTCCTTCTGCGTGTCTTGGCTTTCAGCCATAGTGTCGCGTACTTGACGCATTACGCTCAGTCTCAAAGAGACAAAGTCATCGACTTGCTTGCGAACCGCAACAGGGCTGACATCAGCTAGCCGCTCGGCTATCCCTCCCCCACCAAGCCCTGAGCCACTGCGTGGCGGCGTCGGTGGGACGCGAGGGTTAACCAAGCCGTTCACATAGAACGGAGGGTAGCCTGTCGAGGCGTGCACTGCATTATTTAATGCGAACTCAACGAGTGGGAGCATCTGGCTCCAGCGTTTTGGCGCCTCAGGCATACGCTTCGGAGGGTATCCTCCACAACGCGATTCACGCGTTCGGTTTGACCATCGGTCTGCGGATGGTCCGCTGTGGACATGTCCAAACGAGTGCCGAGCACTCTGAAGAGGGACGTCCAGAACTTCGCGGTGAAGCGCGGGTCTCGATCCGAGACAATTGCCTCAGGCAAGCCATGTTGGCGAAAGACTCGGTCTAAAAACAGCAAAGCTGTACCTTCACCATCAATGGTGTCCGGCACTGCCGCTAAATGAGCCATCTTGCTCAATCGGTCTACAAAGACCACTATACCTGTGTTTCCCGCCTTATCCTTGGGAAGGCCAAACACAAAGTCCATACTCATGGACTGTCAGCATCCCTTGGGGACAGGCAAACTCGCCAATGGCGCTGCCGTGCTCGGCGCGGACTTTGTCCGTTGACACGTCTCACACGTGCGTACATAGGTGCCGACCCACTTATACATCTTGGGCCACCAGTACATCGAGCTCACCGAGCCATAGGTCTTCTCCCGACCTAAGTGCCCGCCCACGGGCGTATCATGAACCTCATAGAGGATTCGATACTTTAGATCCTCATCATGAGGAACGACTACACGAGGGTTATCCTCAGCGTCGGTGCTGTAGTACAGCAGGCCGCCATCGAGTGAGTATCGATGCAGCCTCGCGCGTAAGCGCCCAGACAATTCCTTGTCAGAGTCTTTAAACTCTTCGCTCCCAAGAGCCCGTAGCAGCGCTACGCACATGTCGTCTTGTGCATACGCTCCGCGTATCAAGTCAGGCACTGACGACGTCACTGTCGTGACATGAGCTAACTCGTAGTCCGGCCTGCGCGAGAGCGCATCGGCCACTACATTAAGCCGCCCCGGCTTGTACATCACCTCGAAGTTATACTCGGCAAAGAAGGAAAGCCATCTTGCCATTCTCTGAGAGAGATGAGGCGACTGTGTCGCAGTGCGTAACGACGCATGATCAGTAAAGATCACAAAAGGCTTAGAGCCTAGCAGGTGTATCCTGAATTTGACTAGAGCATACTTCATTGCAAGTAGCTCTTTGTCATGAACTGGATAGTTCTTCTCTGCAGCTTTGAGCTGGCGAGACTCAAACGCGATCACGCGTTCACGCCCTTCGGCGTCTGCTTGTAGTAAAGCACAACCGATTGCAAAATCGGAGGCGTCACAGACGACGCTAAACGGACTATCCGGGTCCGGCAGCGCAAGGATCGGAGCCTGGAGAAGGCTCTCCTTCACAGCCTCAAAGGCTCCGTCGTGCTCGACGTTCCAGCACCATGGTGCGTCCTTCTTAAGGAGATCTGATAATGGCCGAGCCATCTCCGCGTAGTTCGCACTGTACTTGTGCAAGTAATTGGCTAAGCCTAGCCACTTGCGTAAGTCTTTTTGGTTCTTGGGAACCGGCCAGTCCACGATGGCCTTGACTTTGGCAGGATCTGCCCGTAAGCCACGCTTCCCAATGAAGCACCCGAGGAAAGGTATCTCCTCCGCGCCAAAGACGCACTTGTCCAAGTTGGCATACAACTTATTAGTGCGCATGCACTCGAGCACCGCTCGCAAGTGGTCAATGTGGTTATCCACGTCTGACTTTCCGTGCTCGGCACGACTATGGACGAATATATCGTCAAAGTACGTTTGAGCGTACGCCCGGTGGGGCCTAAACAACTGCGTCACAAGACGATTGAACGTTGCTGGTGCGTTCGACAGCCCCTGGGGCATCACCAGCCACTCCCAGAGCATACCGCTCGGAGTACTCACCGCTGTCAGCGGAATGTCGCTCGCTCTCATGAGCAATTGGTAGTAGCCATCGACCAAGTCGAGCGCGCTGTACAACGTACAGCCTACCATGTTGTTCTGCAGAACATCCTTGCGAGGAATCGGCGTTTGCGCCGGGATAGTGGCCGCATTTAGCTTGTTAAAAGCATGAACAATGCGCCACTTGCCGTTCGGCTTTCTGACACAGAACGTGGGTGTCGAGTGCGGAGACTTACTCTCACGCACCATCCCTGCCTCGTGCTTCGCACGGAAGAATGCGTCAATGACGTCACACTGCTCTCTCGGCAAAGGCCATTGCCTTGTTACGCAGTATTTGGTTCCAGGAACCAGGTCAATCTCATGACACACGCCTCGATCCGGAGGCAGGCCCGTCGGTGGGATCTTTTGAGACACGTCTCCATACTCCTTC
>NW_003303758.1:663874-666558 GCF_000142945.1 Phytophthora infestans T30-4 | reverse complement strand
ATGCTCTACAATTGATACTATTATCCAATTTGAGCTTACCTTTGTACACCTCCGTTACTCTTTAGGAGGTGACCGCCCCAGTCAAACTACCAACCATACACTGCTTTCTCGTTTATCGACGAGTTTACAGGAGAACTGTCGTTCGGGTTGCCTAGTTTTACAGAGTCGGTCATGTTGGGAGTTGTGGCTCTTAGACACGCCTCGCGAAGTAACAAACAAGCTCCTTGTTTACAAAGGTAAAATATGAAGACTGAATTACTTTGTGTCAGTTGCTCTGCTTCCTGAGCATTGACCAACACTCACGGGCCTTTGCCCTCTCTCATATAACGATCTGGTTTCTTTGCTGTTCCAGCTTTCTTCAATCTGCGCCAGGCCTCGATGCACAATCCAACACGCCCTTCTCGAAGATCGGTCTTCGATGTCGAATACTGGTCTTCGACTACTTTTCTGCTCCAATGCCTGCAATCAGCAACAATCCTTTCAGTCGCTTCTTGTCCAGAGGCTTGGTGAACGTGTCGGCAGGGATTGTTTTCCCCTCACCTTATGCAACTCCACAGTGCCTTTTTGCACTTGCTCTCGTACGTAATGCCCCCGTAATTCAATGTGGCGCGTACGTCTGCTGTAGGTAGGATTAGTTGATATCACGTGAGCAGCTTGACTGTCAATTCCTACACGCAATTTCACATCGTGCTGCGGTATCATCTCTTGCAAAACATTTTTCCCAGCTACTGCCTCCATTGTGGCTTCACACGCTGCAATGTACTCCGCCTCCGCGGTCGACAAAGCGATGACGGATTGTCTTCGTGACATCCATGCTACAGCTCCGCCTGCCAGCATAAACACGAAACCAGTAGTGCTCTTCCTTTGATCTGGGTCATTAGCCCAATCACTGTCACAGTTACCCTGCAACACCAACTCCTTCGAGTTGGTCTTCTTTTTCTCGTACTTAATTCCATAATCCAAGGTCCCGGCCAGGTAGCGCAGCACTCTCTTTACCGTCCAATATACTTCGACGATGGGTCGCTACGAAGCGACTCAGTTGGCCTAATGAATAAGCCGAGTTCGGTTGGGGTAACTGTTAGCCAGGTACATGAGCATACCAATGGGCTTCACGGTACGGAAAGCTGCCGTCTGCACTCTCCTTCTCTCCAAGAGGTGTGAGCCGTGAATTTACTTCCATTGGATTTCCTACTGCATGTGCATTTTCAAATCCCAGCTTGCCAAGAATCTCTCTTGCGTACTTGCCTTGACTGATCATAATGTACTCTGACGTGTGAGTCACTTCCACACCTAAGTACTGTGTTAACAGCCCTTGGTCCTTGAGACCGTACGTGTTGTCCAAGTCCATGAACAACTGATCTTTGTATTCCTTGCTGTTTGTTGCAACCAAGATATCATCGACGTATACTAGCACGTATACCATCGTGCCACCATCAAACAGGTAGTACAGACACGGCTCCGTCAACGATCTTTGGTATCCACGCTGAATGAACCAATCATTGAGTTCTGAATTTTATCCTCGACCCGATTGTCTTAATCCATACAAAGCCTTGAGTACCACGTAAGAATGGCCACTCACTCTGCACGGATATCCGTTGATGGAGTGTAGATATTTTCGTATGCCTAGCCATGCATTGAGGTAAGCGGTATTCACGTCTCCTTCGTATACCTCTAATCCCAGTAATGCCGCCAGTCCCAACAACAGTCTAAACGAAGCCATTCTTGCCACAGGGGCAAACGTTTCCTTGAAGTCAATGCCTGGTCGCTGGTGATTCCCCAACGCCACTATCCGAGCCTTAAATCTTATCACGTAACCCTGATGATCCGACTTCAAGGCATAGACCCACATTGTACTCACAGGCTTAGCGGTCTTCGGGCATGTCCTCATCCGGTATTTCTTGGATGACCTTCTTTGCCTCAGTGCAGCGATCTCTACCATTTCTGCTTCCATCCAATAGTTAGCAAACCTGGATCGCAGTGCCTCACGTCTGTTACGAGATATCTTCACCTCACAAGCACGAATAGGCCCGTCCATGCTCATCCAGAACCCGTGAAGTCGCTGCATTCATCACAAAGTCATCAAAGCGTCGAGGTTGACGTCTTTCTTGTACCTCTCGAAGTCCTGTTCGAGTTCTCTTGGTATCTGGCTTTGCGGCCTCGTGTTCCACACGAGCCTCTTCCGACTGAGTTTCATCGCGGTGGGTACGCTTTCCAGTTTCTCGAATGACAACTGGATCAAGACAAACACTAGCGTCCATCTTCTGCGCGTTATTATTGTCCATAACCGCACTTTGATATTCATCAGTACTCTCTGGGTCTTCTTCAAGCCCCACACCACTCGACGAGTTGTTATTCTCCATTGAGATAGTCTTCTCATCAAATGAGAACACACTTGCTACAGTAATGTCGTCGTCTGTCGGTAATCCTGCTTCGTCGTCATCATCCACCTCATTACCATCCAGCGATGAGCCCCGTGTTCCCACCACAGACTCAACGTCAGCACCATCATTTTGCGTAGATGATTCCGACTGCTTGCCACCAACACAGAGATTTCCTGAACTACTTGCCTCAATCTCGCTCCCTGGAATGCTAGTAGTAAGATAACATGCGCTCGAAGCTGCATCAGTGAGTGATACTCCGCCATGACCATCACTCTCGTGTAGATCCGCTCTACCGAGCTCTCT
>NW_003303758.1:659160-663774 GCF_000142945.1 Phytophthora infestans T30-4 | reverse complement strand
CAAGGGGAAATTGCATGGGTACACGTCGTTACGACATATTATAGAGTCTTCTCTAACTGCAAAATTCAGTCCCTGAGTTTAGCCAGCTCCCATGCGCTGATGTTCCGACCTGAACCAGGGGCCGATCCCCTTGTCCATCTTGGTCTTACGGGGTCAGGAGAAGGAGATTCTCCCCATCCTTTCCCTCGAAAGGTTTTTACGCTTCTCATGAGCGGTTTCAGTCTCATAGACTCTTCACGCGTCATCGACGCCGCCGCCGTTGCGGCGCTCATCTTCTCTTGGACATGCTCCAAGAGCGCGTTCTCGTAGCGGGAGAACGATTCCAGCCTGGCAGTGACCGCCTCTGGACCTTGCGATGCAAGATGAGCCACGCCCTCCGGGCCAAGCAAGGACATAAGCTTAGTAAGCGCGTCCTGCTGCGCCGGGGGCAAATTCGCGAACACGGGGTGTTCCATCCTCGCAGAGGATATAGTCAACCGACTCAGGAGCGGGATTGACCAACAAGTGCTACCAAGTGCAGCGGGGCTGCCGTAGCTCTAGCGTCAGAGGAAGACGTTCGACTCAAAGAGTCACCAATACTAAGTTCCTTATCCAAAGGACACTTACAGCCCAAGACCAGGGCTCAAAGTTAACACCTTACCTTTTATGCTTCAAAACCAGAAGTGTTTTATTTACTATTATTGCGACCAAGCCGCCTAGGGGTAAATGTATCTGTTTAACTATCTAGCATAGTTAAACCTAATCAAATGCATAACGTGTGGCTTTCGGCCAACGTACTGAGAGACCTTGTTAACTCTCCAGCTTATGTACTGAGAGTTTGTTAGCTCTCCGGGTACTTCGTACCCCTGTGTGCTCCACACTATGTAACCCCGTTACACTGTCGCTATCAGCAGCAAGGCTGATATTCGAAAGAAGGTGATTTCGGTAATTCGGTCTATGGAGTTGGCTGACAAGCTGAACTATCCCAGCTCGGGATATAAGCTTAAGGCGATCACTGCATTCAAGATTTTCGTCTACCATCGCGACCATGCTCTTGGGGATAGCGACGCTGTTATTCCTAAGATTATCCGCGAAAACAAGCATGTAATCAACTTCCCTACGACCAACAACAAGTGCGTCTTCCACTATATCGCCTGGCATACATTCCAGAGCCCTAAGAAGGATCCTCGCAGAATTCAGGCTCAGGTGAAGGAGGTATTCAAGCGCAACTGCTCTTTCAAGGGGGTGAAGTATACGCTGAGTCCATTTAGAAGTTTCAAGCCTATTGACCTACTACAGCTCGATGAGGTTGAGGACTGCTTCCAACTCGGTATTAGCGTATATAGCATGGATGTAGCTTCCAGAAATGTAGAATGCATTCGTAGATCGGAGAAGGGTATGAAGCTATGGATATTTTATCGCTCGAGAATCATGCTCTTTACATCAAGAACATTGACATGCTTCAGGCTAAGTATCAATGCCCTAAGTGTGAAGTGGTTTTCGTCAGCGCTGAAAAAGTAAAAAATCACAAAAAGAATCAATGTGAGCTCGTGAATATCGAAAGCTTCCCAGCTGAGCCAACTATCTACAAACCAGCTCAGAACGTAATACGATCACTGCTTACGAAGTATTCAATCAGGAATACTGACCAGTACATCGATCACTTCATCGTTTATGACTTTGAGGCCATTCTTAAGATTACCGCGACTCAATACGGGGAGAATACTGTCTTCACGAGCGAACACATTCCTGTGTCGGTATCAGTAGCTGATAGTTTAACCGAGGGGGTGCGTTGCTTTGTAAATAACGATCCAAAGATGCTACTTACCGAAATGTTCAATTACATTGGTGATGTATCGGTTAAGATTCAGCAGTACAATGTCAATAAATATATGTCGCTTCTACGAAAAATCATCAATGCACATGGTCTGACAGGTATGGAAGTCCCAGGCGCTAATTCTGATAAAAAGTACAAGATGTCTGATGTGGAGAGTTGGATTGAAGAGGAGGGAAGGTATGCCAGCTTCTTTGACTTTCACCGCAGTCTTGTTTTTGGTAAGCAAAGGTCTGATTATGGGAAGCTGAAACAGCAGCTTGACCAGGTACCAGTATTCGGCTTCAATTCTGGTTCGCATATGTATATTAAACTTGAATAAGAAAGAATTGGTTTGCCGCTAAAATGTGTAACGCACACGCTCCCAATCTGTTCCATCAAGAAACCCCAGCCTTACATGTGCCATTTGCCTAACATCTCGGAACATGTAAAATGTCTTGATTATTCTACTCAACTCATGTACCCAGCTGGCACCAGCTACGCACCAGTATCTACCAACATATCTCGGTGGCTGCAAATGCGATGACAAAATTAGATGTGTCTGTGGTCTTGGTAAGGGTCTTTTCCCTTACGAGTACATCACCGCGTTCAATGTTCTAAAGCAGACTACTATCCCACCTAAGTCAGCTTTTGATAGTAAGCTCCGTGGAACGAGCATCACGAGCGATGACTACGAACGAGTGAAGTTCATGTGGGATTACCACGAGATGAAATCGATCAAGGACCTACTGATCTGGTACAATAATCTCGACGTAGCCCCTTTCACCAAAGCTATCAAGGCTCAGCGAGAGATTTTTTAAGCGCTTCGATCTGGATATGTTTGCGGATGGAGTGCCCCTACCTGGTCTTTCAGAGAAGGTTATGTATCAGACCTGCTTCAATAATCTCCAATATCCGGATAAGAAGCCTGCTAACGCATTCCGATTTCCAGCGAAGCGCATGGCTGGCTACAAGAGTCAGGTTGCTAAGGCAAAACGAAAATTTGGTATGACGCTCGAGCACGTGAATACATTGCTGCAAAAGCAAAAGTATCTGTGTGGTCTATGCTATTGTCAGCTGACTGCTGATACCGCTTCCGCTGATAGAATCAATAACAATCTTGGGTACACTGATGGGAATATCTTAATCAGCTGCATTTCATGCAACACCGCTCGAAAAGATATGTCTCTTAGGGGGTTCAGATACAAGACACTGCTTGATTTTAACGCAGACAGATTTGTGTTTTCGATTGACAAGGAGGAATCTGAGATTTACGGGAAAATGAAAGCTAACATTGCTGGTGGACCATCAATTATATTCAACAGGTATGCTAAGCGAAACGAGACGAAGATTCATGGAGGTAAGATCTGCAAGAAAATTATCGGATACGACGCTAACGCTCTATATCTATGGGCCCTTGGTAATGAGATGCCATGCGGTCGATTGACTACGGTTGAAGCGCATGATGGTATCATCGATGACATCAAAGCATACAAAGTATTCGGCTTTCTTGAATGTGATATTCGAACACCAGAATACCTTAAACAGTACTTTCGTGAGATGACTCCAATTTTCAAGAATGTACTGATCGACTGTACGAATGAGAGCGTCATTGGTAAGCACATGTTCGAACACAATGAGGCGCGCAAGCAAAGCCGAGCAAAACCAGCTCGCAAGTTGATTGGTAGCTACTTTGGTGAAAAGATTCTCATATACGCACCTTTGCTGAAGTGGTATCTCTCTCATGGTTTGGAGATCAACAAGACTTACAGCTTCATAAAAGCGAGCTCCCATAAAGCTTTTGCTCCATTTATGAAGGCTGTATCAAACGCCCGGCGAGAGGGTGATGTTGATAAAGTCGAAGGCTATGAATGGCCGAGAAGGTGAAACTGGTAGGCAACAATGCTTTTGGGTCGATCTGGCATGGAAATGTAGCAAGCACAAGAGGTTGAGTATGAGTCGAGTGACAAAGCTATTAAGAACAAGATCGAACACTTTACGTTCCATGGTCTCGAGGAGCTTAATGATGCGTGTGAGATCACGATGAAGAAGCGCCGACTCAATAATAAGAACCCAATCCAGTTGTCGATTGCTATCTATCAGCTTGCTAAGCTACGCATGCTTCAGTTTTACTATGACTGCATAAATTTCTACTTCGATCGCTCTGACTTCCATTATCAGGAGATGGACACTGATTCGGCTTATATCGCTTTCAGCTGTGATAATCCATTTCGAGACTGTATTAGGCCTGAGCTACGAACCTACTTCAAGGAGCATAAATACGATTGGTTCCCACGTGACTACAACACTGAAGGTAGCTAAGTTTGATCGCCGTACGCCTGGTTTGTTCAAAAATGAATGGTCAGGTGATGCTATGGTCTCACTATCGAGTAAGAACTATATTTGCTACCTACCCGATGAGACATACAAAGTAAAGGTTTCAGCGAAGGGTATTCAACAGGGAAGTGGTCGAAACAATGGTGTTCTTAATCCTGATGGGTTTGAGACTGTCGTACGGGATCGCATCACGCTACAAGGTACAAACAAGGGGTTCAGACTATCGAAAGAAGCCAAGTCTATCATCACCTATACTCAAACCAAAACAGCGCTTAACTACTACTATGACAAACGTCAAGTACTTGATGATGGTATCACGACTGAACCACTTGTAATTTAAGCAGCTAGCCACTGGGATTTTTTTAATGTAAATGTAGATCATGGACGCGCTATTAAAGAAATTCTACTATGACCCAAAAACCGGTTTTATAGGAGCTCAAGCTCTGTATCAGAAAGCAAAAGAGGTGAATCCTAAGATAACTTTC
>NW_003303758.1:657876-659060 GCF_000142945.1 Phytophthora infestans T30-4 | reverse complement strand
TTTAGTTCTTCCACCAGTAGGGCGGCCCCGAACCTACTTGTTTCCCTGCGGCTCCTCTGTCCCCTGGGATCCCTGGCTTTCTGCCCACGCGACCCTTGAGGACGGGCTTGGGAAGGACCGTCTGCGGAGTCTTTCCGCGGGATAGTCGCGCTTGAAGTGGCCCATCTTCCTACAGCCGAAGCAGCGGATGTCACGCTGTTCGGCGGACCCGAGTTCAATGGGAACTAATCCGTTGGGGCTTGTTCGACCGGGAGCCGACAAGGAACTCCCAGGCCACGCTGAGGCCGGCGTACGCGCCTGGCGATGGCTGTACTCCTCCTGAAGAGCCACTTGAATCGCCTCTTTAAGGGTGCTTGACTGCACCCGGAACAGCTGAGTGCGTGCGGGGCCCACTCGAAGGCCGTGCATGAACACAGTCATCTTGATGTGTTCGTGAGTGGGTTTCCCACTAGGGACGCCGTGAGCTCCCGTATCTCTTGCACATACTCGTGCAGTTCGCGCCTTCCTTGTTTACACGCGAGGAAGCGCGAACGCTGGCGGTACTCGTAGTTCGCCGGGAGGAACGCGGCTCGGAGCTGTTCGCACAGCTGAGCCCAGGATGTGACACATCCAGGGGATGTTGCTTTCCGAGTGTACACCCAACTCTTAGCACGACCGCTAAGGTTGGAGAGTGCAAAAGCAACACGCAGTTACTCGGTCGAGATCAGAGCCGCGTCCATCGCGAGCTCTACTTCTCGGACCCAAAAGTGAAGTTTCTCGTCTTCCTTTCCTTCATACGGCTTACCCTTCAGCCGTATTGGCTTCGGGTGAGGCGGATTTGCTTCCGCCGCCGGAGCCTGCAGGTTCTCCCGCACATGCGCGATGAGGCCCTGCTCGTACGCGTCGAATGCATTGACGCGCTCGAGCTGCTCAGCCGGTGTTGATACCACCAGGCTCTGCAGGGCCCCCATCCCGAAGATGCCTGCCATCTTCCGAACCGACCCGAGCTGAGAGTCGTTCAAATGGGAGAAGTCGTTCCTATCCATGGCAACGAGCTTCGGAGAGGTTCAGGTAGTCTACTCGCGGTGGCGTGGATTGACTACTAGTGCTACCAAGTGTGACGGGGTCACACAGCACCTTGCGCTAGAGGAAGTTATCTTCCGAGAGCATACAAACTCTCAGTGAACGGCAATTCACAGGTCCCC
>NW_003303758.1:653133-657092 GCF_000142945.1 Phytophthora infestans T30-4 | reverse complement strand
TAATTATTAATATGTGATGAGCTTTTCACCCCCATTCTCGATTAAATTGACCATGGAGGAGAAGGTTCACCACCTTCGGCGCGGCAGATTCCGACGCCGTCTCATGATAAGCATGCGAGATATTCTAGAATCAATAAGACAGGGTGGAAAGCTTCTGCCTACCATAGAGAACGACGAGAATCTCGGCGCTGAGGCGGTCAGCAATGACATTGGATGGCGATTCAACCTCGGCGGTGATGCAGCCAGAGATGAAATCGAAACGCGAAGGTGTTGGATCTCATGGGAGAGATGCGAGCAAAGCTTGACTCGTTAAGAACGGGTGGATAACTCACGACAACCACCGAGATCGACGAGGTTGTCGATACAACTACTACGGGCGAGATCATCATGACCCTCGCTCATTTGGTTGATGGCACTCTCGACCCGCTTAGACTGAGAGGTTCTGGAGAGAACAGTGAGGTCGACGATGCTGCAACGGCTACCAGTGGAGACGACGAGGAATACCGTGCAGCAGACGTTGAGTTTGACATTGGTGACTCCATGATGGAGGACCCCGAGCTGTACGAAGAGAAGGCGTCGACGCCGAATTTCGACGAGAACGAGGACTCGAGCGTCAACACGTTTGTTAAGTGGAGGAAATTCACAGCAACTATAGTGCGGAAGATATGGGGGAACACAATGGTGTTGCTGTCACTGAAGCTGCGTATGGAGGAGGTTGTTCGGCCTAGCGAGCGTGTACCTGCTAGTTTTTTTTTAAGATGGCCTGCTTGTACGGCTGTTCGTATACAGAACTAACGGAAGAGGTGAATGGCACAATTAATTTTTTTAGCAGCCGGAAAGTGGCTCCGACTTACCGGTGACCCAGCTAGATGGGTTGGCGCCCGTGTCGGTAAGTCTGGGTTCACACCGGTACGTGCAAAGGAGAGAGTAAGGAGGTATCGAAGAATCATGCGCAGCTGTGGCATGCCAGACGACGCATCGGATGATATATTGGAATTTATCGTACTCAACGTTGACGACAACAACAGGAACGTGCTACACACTGAGGAAAAGATTGTAAGAAACATTTTTACTAAAAACAAAGTTTGCTTATTATGACATGCAAATAATATCCAATACCCTGATGGCCAAACTGAAAGGACATAAGGATCAATGGCAACGAAGAGAAAATTACTCAAATGGACAAGCAGAACGCAAGGAACCTGAAATGTGCTCGAAGGAGAGAGCTGGGAACGAATGTACCTCTCACCGAAGAGGAGAAGGAACGTCGGTGGGAACAGCGCCGGAAAGCTAAATATGATGAAGCAAATGCTGTTATTGCCGTTATCGACGATGCGAGCAAGCGCTGGGGTTCATGGAGGCTAGAAAAATTAAAATTCTTTTGAACGAGCGCGACGAGTCAGTAAACCTTTTTCCGAGGAAGAAATGGCACGTCGTCGTGACCAACGGCAAGAAGATACCGGCGCCGAGGAAGCTGTGAAAATCGATGACATCACAGACGATGCGGCACGATCTACGGCGAGAATAATAATGGAGGCGAGATGGAGTCGAGCGGACATACTTCGGCTCAAACGCAAACAGCTAGGTAAAGATGGCGCTTGACCTGGCGATGCCGTAGTCAATGGGGATGCGTGAAGCTGCGCGCTGGGACATCACCAGTCGTGGTCACGAGCGACGATACGGTGGACAGCTCCTTGTTTTTTCGACAGCAATGAGGCCTACGATGAGAGCTGGCTCATGAAAACGACAGAGCTTTATGGTTTCAACACGAAGCCCACGCCAGCGCAAACGACGCCTAATCCAACCCCTGCCGCGACGGAGATTAACCTCGACACAAGCGCCGACCACGGCCGCAACGCCAGCACCTACGGAAAGCAGCGATACCGGTCCAGTAACGACAGCCCCTATACCTAGCACGACATGGGCCTTCAAACGGCCTCGTACACCACGTCGCAAACGTTTTTTTAATGGAGGCGACGCGTATATTAATTTAATACGTAAACCAAGCTAAAGGAAATTTATTGTTCTGAGCGAACATTTTCCTTCATCTCCTCAGACGGCAAGCGAACCCTCCTCCTGTTGTAGTTCGACGTGGTTTGCTGCCTAGACATGCGCCCAGCAGCGATTCGCATTACCTGTTCCATCTTGGTCACCACACTAGCGATCACAAGGGCATTTCGGCCGTTCTGCTCCTCCAGCCTCGCTTGTAGTATCGTGTCTGCGAACCTCAGCAAATATTCCTGCAGGCGTTGACTTTCAGGACATAATTTTTCGCCCAGAAGCCTGTCGACGCCACTTACTGCCCGGTCAATGGACAGCCCGATATCGTCGCGTATCGGGTTGTCCTTAATATGAACGGTTTGTCTGGTCTCGTTGCGAAGCTCTTGCGTGTAGTCGACGTCTTTTATGGCCAATTTGCGAAGCGCTGTCATGTCCACGAGACCTTGTTTCACTTGCTCCCGAAGCTCGGTAAACTCGAGCACCCGATCCGCAACAACCATCTTCACGGCGGTGTCGATTCTGGACGCCAGTTTCTGGTCAGCAGTGACGACGTCTTGTCTTGTCTCTTCAAGCATTTCCTGAAGTTGCAGCTATATTTTTTCAGTTGCAATTGCTTGAAGCGACTCGCTTCGGCATCGGCGGCGGTACCCTGCTGCTGCACGCGTTGCCCTTCTATAGAGTCCTGCTCCTGCGCGCGTTGCTCTTCTATTGGGGTACCCTGCTGCTGCACGCGCTGCTCTTCTCTAGCGTCCTGCTGCACTCCGTCATCTGATGAGAGCGACGTAGACGACGTCGACCACACACACCAGACAAATCCATTCGTACCTGATGGCGGGGCATCTTGGGTAGCCGGCGGTGTTGCCGCGGACGAAAAATTTCAAATGGTAGAAGTACATTATTTTGCCTCAAAACACAAAGCCTAATAGCCTTTGAAACTGTATCATCTCAGTCTTAACAAAAGCAAAATTTTAAACCTCTATTACGACAGTACCGTGACTTCCTGAATGGTATTTCTTACCTTTTTATGCAATTTTAAGACAATTTTATGTAAATCAGGACTTTCTTATTGAGGCAAAATACTGCAACGTTAGTCCAAACACGAAGTTTGATCCCGTCGATTCTGTAGTAGCCCGTCGATTCTGTCAACGACGCTTGAAAAGTTATCAAGAAAACAACTGTCCGTTGCAGACGCCACGGGCGAGTGAAGATGCATCTTCTCCTAAGTACGATCCAGACTGCTGCATTAAAACCGCCGTCTCATTACAGAAAATCACTTTAACTTTATTTATCTGCACAGTTTTCCCACCTCGTCAAGCTGGTGTAGCTCTAGACAACTATGTGTAAGTACCAGACAGTGTGATACTAGGGAAAAAGTAGGAAGGTTCACTCGTCTACGCAGCACAACTCAGCCACTGTCAGATACAACCCAAAATGCACAGAAGATCTCAAGAACAACTGCACCTGCTCGTCCAGCCACGTCATGCCTTCTCGAAGCAGAACGTTCAGGGCTAGCATGCTTCGTTTCTTGTCCCACTGCAACTCTCGTGCCAGAATGCTGACGTTCACCATGCCGCATGTCGTCTGTGCCAGCGCCAAGATCGTCGAGTGATCTTGACTCAGAACAACCGGCACAGTCACAATCTATAGTAGCAACAGAGAGAATATTAGCCTTACTTTCCTGTCTCAAGCAGCTTCTTTATAGCGCCCACCATCGTCCTCTCCTCCATGTCAATCAACTGGAAGCCCTCTCCGAGCACACTGAGCTTCTTGACTGCCCGCTTGACGTCATCGTCAGACACCGTCTGCATCGCTGCACCTCGTTTCTTTTCCAACAGACGCAGTAGGTCGCTCATGCCAATGAGTCCGCCGTTCTTGGGGCGCGTGATGATACACACTTCGATGATCTGCACCGCCAGCTCGTAGTAAAAGTCGCCCACATCCAACAGCTCAGACCAGAA
>NW_003303758.1:649537-652158 GCF_000142945.1 Phytophthora infestans T30-4 | reverse complement strand
GCTTCGTAGTGCACTATATGTTGCTTTGCTCTATGTTGAACTCTAAGCACACCGCAGCGTCCCTCCGAAGATCTGCCTGGGGTAGTACTGCGATCTTTTCGCGCTCTCCTCGTAACCAGTGGACTTCCAACAAAACTATGGGGAGAGGCATTCAAGTTTGTGGGAGCGAGGCGCGTGTTATAACAAACAAAAGCCATAAAAGGCAGTACACCTTACGAGTTATTTGAAGGTCGTGTACCTGATGTATCTGGTCTACGTGTGTGGGGCTCTGCTGCAACGTACTTCGTCCCTAAGCAAAGACGGAAAGGTAAACAAGATACGACAGCGAAAGAGGCATTGTTTCTAGGATATCCTAAATCCACGACTGGATATCGTGTCCTCGATCTTGTTACCGGACACATTGTGGAGTCTCGTGACGTAAAGTTTCGCGAACAGTGGACAGTGGCGGCTGACTATGTGGATCAGTTGCCTGACAAGTTCTGCGCGAAGAAGCCTGGTGTGGTGCTACCTGTTTCAATCCCGTATGTAAGACTTCCTCTTCATGACTACTCGAGCTCCTGTAGCAGCGATGAAACTGCACTGGCATTGCATAGCTCCGATGAAGTCGGTCCTATGGATGCTAAGGTTGGAGGCGATGTAGTGGAAGAGACGAAAGTTAGAAGAGCGGGGGAGCTTGAGTTTGATAATAGCAACTCAGGTCCAACAAAACACAGACGACCAGGGGAAGCTTGCCCAGACTAATGATACTTCAAATTGTGACTCCACTCCTATTATTCGTGTCGATGATGATAGAATGGATCCGAGATGTACAAAACACGTTGAAAAGAAGCGACACCCGGTTTGGTTGAAGTTAAGCGACGTCGGAAAACACACACCAAAGACCCAATTGTTACGCTTCGCAGATCAACACGTACACGTCGTCCAAACGTAAGGCTACATGGCTATTCGCTTGCCAATTACTTCATCTCAACTACGGACAAGCTGCCCAAGTCAGTTCGTGCAGCGCTTGCAGGTCCTGATGGTAATAAGTGGTGGCAAGCTTTGCAAACGGAATTCTCTGACATACAAGCGAATCATACGTGGATTTTAGTGAACCGTCCGTCGGACACTAAGATCATGACCAGTCGCTGGGTGTTTGTCATCAAAAGGAATCAAAACGGAGAAATTTTACGCTACAAAGCTCGACTTACTCTCCGGGGTTTCGAGCAAGTGTTTGGCTCAGACTATTGGGAAGTATACTCTCCAGTTGTGAGCATGGAGGCAATCCGTGTTGTCATTGTGCTCGCATTCTACTATGACCTGGAACCTCGCCAAATTGACTTCACTACGGCATTTCTAAACGGTGAGATTGATGTCGACGTGTATATGGAGCAACCAGAGTTGTTCGACGATGGCACTGGACGTGTGTGCTTGTTGAAGAAGAGCTTATATGGCTTAAAGCAGGCTCCTCTGATCTGGAACGCAACTTTGAAGAGATATCTTGTGAAGCTTGGTTTCAAATCCAGCATAATTGCAGATGGCGTTTATGTCAAGTGGGTCGACGACTCTCCTATCTTCTTTACAGTCTACGTTGATGATGTCGTTATTGCGGCTAAAAATAAGAGTATCACGTGGCTAATTTCACAGCTGAAGAGTGAATTTAAGCTAAAGGATTTGAAGGAGATCAACCTCTTGCTGGCCATGAATGTAAAAGTGGAGCCGACACGAGTCACGTTGTCACAAGAATCGTACATTCAAACACATTTTGGAAAAATATGGCGATCACACTGCTCGTGTGGTCCGTACTCCAATGGACCCAAAAGTAAAACCTGTGAGACCCAGCAAACCCTACGGACCTGACGTAAACAGAAGTGATCTACCATTTCGTCAAATTGTTGGTTCCCTACAGTATTTGGTGCGTTGTACGCGACCCGATATCGCGAACGCGGTTCGTGTCTTGAGCAAGTTTCTTGACTGTTATACAGAGGAACATTTTGGACTGGCTCAACGCGCTCTTACGTATTTGAAGGGGACTAGTTCCTATGGATTGGTGCTACCAAACGTTTCTGCAAAGGGGCAATCTTTCTATCGGTTGGATATGCTGATGCTGACCTCGGCAATGATATGGACACTCGTCGATCTGTTTACTGGGCCAAGTTGTAACACTTGGTGGGATGTGGTTGTAGCATACCCAAAGTAAGCTTACAGCCCACTCCACAATTAAAGAATAACTGGCAGGGCTGAATCTACACAACAACACAGTTGCTTGGCCAATAGATTTGGAGGGGCTACAAAACTTTTTCGCCGAAATAACAAACTTGTTTTGGGGGAAATTCCCAGCTCTTCTCTGGACGGACAATGCTGCAGCTGTTCAGGTCATGACGCATTCCAGTGGACATCACAAGATCAAGTGTCTAGACCTGATGATATACCAGGTTATTGACTATGTCGATGCTGGCTACATTGTGGTAAAACACATGCCGTCTAAGGTCATGCCTGCTGATGCCTTAACCAAGCCATTGGGTAAGAGCAAGTTTCGCCAACATCGAAAGCAGCTTGGAGTCGAATGCCTGTGTACTCAAGTTGATGGGGATACAGATGAAGAACCAGAACAACAATCCGACCCAGATGACGCTAAAACA
>NW_003303758.1:551946-649437 GCF_000142945.1 Phytophthora infestans T30-4 | reverse complement strand
ATCGGGTTGTTCTTAATATGAACGGTTTGTCTGGCCTCGTTGCGAAGCTCTTGCGTGTAGTCGACGTCTTTTATGGCCAATTTGCGAAGCGCTGTCATGTCCACGAGACCTTGTTTCACTTGCTCCCGAAGCTCGGTAAACTCGAGCACCCGATCCGCAACAACCATCTTCACGGCAGTGTCGATTCTGGACGCCAGCTTCTGGTCAGCAGTGACGACGTCTTGTCTTGTCTCTCCAAGCATTTCCTGAAGTTGCAGCTATATTTTTTCAGTTGCAATTGCTTGAAGCGACTCGCTTCGGCATCGGCGGCGGTACCCTGCTGCTGCACGCGTTGCCCTTCTATAGAGTCCTGCTCCTGCGCGCGTTGCTGTTCTATTGGGGTACCCTGCTGCTGCACGCGCTGCTCTTCTCTAGCGTCCTGCTGCACTCCGTCATCTGATGAGAGCGACGTCGACGACGTCGACCATACACACCAGACAAATCCATTCGTACCTGATGGCGGGGTACTTCCGGTCATCTTGGGTAGCCGGCGGTGTTGCCGCGGACGAAAAATTTCAAATGTAGAAGTACATTATTTTGCCTCAAAACACAAAGCCTAATAGCCTTTGAAACTGTATCATCTCAGTTTTAACAAAAGCAAAATTTTAAACCTCTATTACGACAGTACCGTGACAATTTTATGTAAATCAGGACTTTCTTATTGAGGCAAAATACTGCAACGTTAGTCCAAACACGAAGTTGATTCGCTAGTAGCCCGTCGATTCTGTCAACGACGCTTGAAAAGTTATCAAGAAAACAACTGTCCGTTGCAGACGCCACGGGCGAGTGAAGATGCATCTTCTCCTAAGTACGATCCAGACTGCTGCATTAAAACCGCCGTCTCATTACAGAAAATCACTTTAACTTTATTTATCTGCACAGTTTTCCCACCTCGTCAAGCTGGTGTAGCTCTAGACAACTATGTGTAAGTACCAGACAGTGTGATACTAGGGAAAAAGTAGGAAGGTTCACTCGTCTACGCAGCACAACTCAGCCACTGTCAGATACAACCCAAAATGCACAGAAGATCTCAAGAACAACTGCACCTGCTCGTCCAGCCACGTCATGCCTTCTCGAAGCAGAACGTTCAGGGCTAGCATGCTTCGTTTCTTGTCCCACTGCAACTCTCGTGCCAGAATGCTGACGTTCACCATGCCGCATGTCGTCTGTGCCAGCGCCAAGATCGTCGAGTGATCTTGACTCAGAACAACCGGCACAGTCACAATCTATAGTAGCAACAGAGAGAATATTAGCCTTACTTTCCTGTCTCAAGCAGCTTCTTTATAGCGCCCACCATCGTCCTCTCCTCCATGTCAATCAACTGGAAGCCCTCTCCGAGCACACTGAGCTTCTTGACTGCCCGCTTGACGTCATCGTCAGACACCGTCTGCATCGCTGCACCTCGTTTCTTTTCCAACAGACGCAGTAGGTCGCTCATGCCAATGAGTCCGCCGTTCTTGGGGCGCGTGATGATACACACTTCGATGATCTGCACCGCCAGCTCGTAGTAAAAGTCGCCCACATCCAACAGCTCAGACCAGAATCCCTTCTTAGAGGCCAGCGGGTCAACACCAATCTTGGCGCACATGGCCTGGAACTTTTGTCGAAAATCGGGGTCCTTCTTGATGTTGTTCTTGTACTTGATAGCGAACGCCTGTAGGTTCGTGCGGAACAGCTCCAGCTGCGACGACACGTGCGACAAATTTGCCTCCACGAGCTGCTCACCCACATCCGAGTATTGTTTCGCCTGCTCCTGTTTCTTGCGCACGGCGCCGATGCCCACGCCACGCCGCCGCATCTTGGTCACGGAAACTTTAATCAAGGTCAGACTTTTTCTGCCAATAGTGGCGTCGTATCGTTTTGCTGTCGCTGCATTGGCAGATAAGACTTACGAATATTTCGACACCATTGTTTTGGGCGAATGGTGGCCTGTTTCGTGGCTACGATTTGAGCGATAGGATTGGTTTAAATTTGCCACATCAAGCTGTGGCGGCAGTCTCAACCTCCATGTTCTACTTGAAAATTGTAAGATAGATTTCGTTCGTCCCCAGACGTACCCGTAATCGGCCGACCCAGCTGGTTTTCTTCCGAGTGCTCCGGTTCATTTCGCGGTTTGCGTTCATCGAGGAACTACATCACACACAGGCCAAAGCCGCGCGAAACGCCCCAGCTGCCATGTTTGTCTTCGATTGGTTCTACAACGTGCTCGGCTACCTCGGTGCGTATAACCTGCTATCATAAACTTGCGAAGACGACGACGGCTTCGGTGCTTATGGATGGAAAGCTCGATCCTTCTTTGTCGTCCCTATACAAATCCTAGTCAAAATGCCAGATGGGTGCTTTCAAAACGACATTTATAATTAATTTTTTCGTGTACTAAATATTGAGCAGGCCTGTACCACAAGAACGCCAAGATCCTGTTCCTGGGCCTGGACAACGCTGGCAAGACCACCCTTCTACACATGCTCAAGGATGACCGCGTGGCAGTCCACGAGCCGACGCTCCACCCCAACTCGGAGGAGCTGATTATTGGCAAGTTGCGTCTTCGCACCTTTGATCTTGGAGGTCACGAGACCGCTCGTCGACTCTGGCGAGACTATTTTGCAACGGTGGACGGCGTCGTCTTCGTTGTGGATGCACTGGACCGCGAGCGTTTCCCCGAGTCCAAGCGCGAGCTGGATACGCTGCTGGGCTACGACGAGCTGGCCAATGTGCCATTCCTGGTGCTTGGCAACAAGATCGACGTGCCTCGCGCCGCCTCGGAGGATGAGCTGCGCAGTGCTCTGGGTCTGTACGAGACTTACGGCAAGGAGGCTCGTGGCGACAAGGATGCTAGCATCCGCCCTATTGAGCTGTACATGTGCTCAGTGGTGCGCCGGATGGGATACGCTGATGGATTCCGCTGGATGGCGCAGTTCTTGTAGATCACTGATCAGTCTTTTGTCGCCCGTTAGCGTGGTGGCGTATTAGCAGAGGAAGAAAGCAGGAGGAGTTAAGCAGGGAGGAATAAACGCCACACAGAACACAGAGGTGGATTTTCGCTCCTGTTTACTTAATCGATTCTCTTCGTCAAGAAGCGTGGATCTAAATGCGATGGACATACAAGAACAAGTGAAGCCATCTTTTCTCTTCCTGATCAGATTCGCGTGGAGACGACCAGCAAAACGTGGACGGTGGACTCCACCGTGAGGTAAGTACATGCCGATGCAGATGTGTCGCTTTGGATTGACAAAAGCATCTCAGAGCAAGCCCGCCAGTACCCAGCGACGATGGTGTGTCGTTTGGGACTTGCTTTAAATTTAGTAAGTACTGATGATATTCAGTCGAGTCAATTCCGTCGGAGATCAAAAATAGTCCTCACTTCAACGACCAAAAAAACTATTTTATACTTCCTTTGGTCGGAAATGATCACGCGAAACTGACAAAATGACCAATCGCTTCAGCTCTATTTATCCAATACGGCATCTGATTGGACCAAACGGAAGCCCTGCACCTCCTCTTTTTAAAGCCACCGGTTGTGCGCAGAACGGACTTCTATAGCCTGTGCAATTTCAGTTTTAGCTCTCAAGGTTTCAAGCCTCGCCTGGAGTGCGACCCGCCACGCCTGCGCTACGCTGTTTCTTCCTCTATAAACATGCCGAAGTCCAACCTTATCGACAACGAGCGCAAAAGCCGTCATTGACGAGCTTCTAAAGATCAGCAACAACAGAGAACTACCCCGTGAAGCGTTTGATGTTCTTATATGCCGACTTCCGGACACCGTGAAGTTAATTGGAGCTGTACAGCTCTGCAATGACGGCTGGTGT
Source organism: Phytophthora infestans T30-4 (assembly GCF_000142945.1). Classification (NCBI taxonomy): domain Eukaryota; phylum Oomycota; class Peronosporomycetes; order Peronosporales; family Peronosporaceae; genus Phytophthora; species Phytophthora infestans. The sequence goes on along the minus strand of NW_003303758.1, from coordinate 645,592 downwards.
CGTAGGGGTGAGTGACTTAACCGGCTTAAGAAGAACAGCGGCAGAAAGCGGAAGAATCGAGACGAAGTACGTGAGAAACTGAAGAGCATTCCTATCGGGGATAGAGCAGTTGAAAGACGTGTCAGTTAGTATGATAGGTTTTTTCAAATTTCTATCGAGGATTGAACAGTTGAAAGACCTATCATACTAACTTCGCGTGATCATTTCCGACCAGAGGAAGTACTCTTCACCCAAAATTAGGCGACACCTTCATTTTTTTCAAGCCAAAAAATGAGCATTACGAAGGACGCCGATGGGCTCTCACGTCAAGTGACCGCCGTCGGGACACTGGGCGACGTAGGGGCTGCTTACGCCGTGTACGAGAAGAACTGGATCTGCGCCGACTGTAGTCATGAGAACTACGCACGGCGCCAGCGCTGCTTCCGCTGCCGTGCGCCTAAAGTGGAGCGATTCGACGCCTTGGTGGTGGACAGTCAAGGGGTCGCACACACGTGGCGGGAGGCGCTGGACCCGGCGTCCAATAAAATCTACTATTACAACACGGAGACTAATGCGACACAATGGGAGCGTCCGGCTGAGATGGGTGCGGCTCCGCACTCCACGGGCTGGTTCGGGCGCGGCAAAGCTGGCGCCTCGGAGGGCGACCGCTACGAGCAGCTTAATGCTAAATTCATGGCCCGCCCAGCCCGAACGCAGCTAGATGCGATGCCCACGGCTAACTCTCAGCTTGAAGGAGCCTATGAGTACAATATCTGGTACGACAAGTACATAGGGGACCATTGGGACGACGCGCGGGGCAAGGACCCGGCCACGACGCGCTGCAACCTCGAGCGTGATGCCGGCAAGACCAAGGCGGATGTCGTGAGCAAGGCCAACAGATACTTTTGCGTGCATTTTGCTCGCGGTATGTGTGCTAGAGGCGCAGAGTGCAGCTACTACCACCGTCTGCCATCTGCTGCGGACGAAACGCGCATCGGCATGATGCACGACTGCTTCGGACGGGAACGCCACGCTACGGATCGAGATGACATGGCCGGGGTGGGTAACTTTACCAGGAACTCGCGAACGCTTTATGTGGGAGGTCTGAAGACTGCCAGCGGCCACGAAGCTGTAAAGGAACAGGAGGAGGCGCTTTGGAAACAATTTGGCGAATGGGGAGAAGTGGAGAATATCAATGTGATCCAGCGCAAATCCATCTGCTTTGTTAGATACCGTCATCGCACCAGCGCTGAGTTTGCCAAGGAGGCGATGGCTAACCAGTCGCTGCAGAGTGACGAGGTGCTCAATGTACGTTGGGCATTTGACGATCCCAACCCAGTGGCGAAACAGGCCGGAGAGCGTTCGGATCGAGACGCGATTGTAGCAATGATGAAGGCTAAGGGTGCGGCCACGACGGAGGACGCGGCATTTGATTACCCGGAGCATTACCAAATGCCGGCAACAAAGCGTCAGCGGATCGAAGGCGATACGGTGGCGTCGTATCCGGACACGGACACGCAGTTCACTGGGAAATCCGCCGATGCAACTGAAGAGGAACTGGCGGCGCAGCTAAGCTACGCGAACCCTAGTGGTGAGATTTCGACCGAGCCTGAGGGAGACGCACAGGAAGACAAGTAGAGAGGCAGCGTTCAAAATCGTACGTTTTAACTTGTGCATAGATGGTAGTTGCCTAGTTAAGGGTCGAGGTAGCGATACACTGGCTTCGAAGGTGACGAGATTGCTTGATGTGTTCCGATCCCGTTGTGTTCACCTAGCAACGGATGTACCAGCGTCACGCTTAATCCTTTGTCGCCATCTAGTAATCCACCCTCGAGACCTGGTGTCTGAGCTTCATGGACTGTTGTCTCCTGTGGCCACCAGTCTGCGTCAAAACAACCGGATGCAGCGCTTGCAAACAGCAGCAGCACGAAGAAGAACCACCACGTAGCTCGAAGTCCAGTTGGGTCACTTGAGCAGATCTCATCTCCATTGGCATTAGTCCAGCATTCGGAAGCGACCACTTGAGCTTGACACCACATTGTGCATTGAAAGCCCATAGCTACGTGCTGGGTAGTGGTTAGACAGCGTCGTCGCTGCATCGGTGGCGCTCACTGGAGAATAAAAGTCACGCGACAGCTTTGATTTGGTTGTGACTGTTCGGAAGATATGACAGTTTTCAAATTTCAATAGTTAAATTGGATCCGACTCTGGTCCGCATGCATCCAAGCGCGTGAAGACGGGGAAAAGCAACCGACGCTGGAATATGTTGAAGCTGGTTGATTGAGGACACGATGGCTATTCCAATTATCCTTGTAGGCACAATTTAGAGAAGAACAAACTGTTAATGGCCCTTTAAGATACATCCAATTTCTTCGGGGAGGCTGATGTACAGTAGTCAAACGATTAGTTTTGTGCGGGTCATTTACGGGACGGGTCTAGGATAGGTCAGTGGGGGGGGGGACCCCAAGGGCAAACGTTGCTAGGCGCGGTGTGAAAAAAAAATCGTGTTGCAGCGCTCGCATACGCTTGCTCGCTTTGAAAGCCGCGCCTGATCGGCGGCTGTGGATGGAAACTCGCGCTCGCATACGCTCACCCTCGACCGAATTCACCAATAAACCTGCAAGAGCTTGGCTGCGTTAGCAACTCAACTCTCTCGTCATGTTAACTATCTCCAAGCATGTACGCCGATATCTCTGGCGCATGGCATCGACCCCAACTGAGTTTGCTTGTCGGGGGGAAACGATCAGAACATGTAGCGGGATGAATAAGGTCGTACCATTTATTATGTTGAGTGTTACAGTAGCTACAGAGGTGACACTTACCGGTCTGTCCTTCAGATCAAAGACAGCGAAAACACAATTGAGGTATCGCTCACTTTTCTCGAAGAAGGCGGGTCGAGCTAGAAGACACGTGGAACAACCTGTTCCACCACCGCAAGAAGCGCTGCCAGAGTCCATTATTGTTGTAGATTGTCACAGTCACCCTCTCGCCTGTCGCGGCACCACTCGACACGACTGTAGCGCCAGCTGCAGCACGAGGGCCTTCGCCTGCAGTAATGACGCCTGTGGTCGTGCCGACACGCTCTTCTTCACTAGAGGACAGAGTCACCACCTTGAGAAAACCATTGTCATTGTTCTGCCTGGCGTCCTCGGTGAAAAACTTTTCAAGCGCCTTGGCGGTCGCGGTCGAGTCCGTGGTTGTGATCGTCAGTTGATTCTGTTTGGTAGATGCCTCGCAGCGTGCAAACAGCGTGACCAGGAACACGAGGATGATGTGGATCATACGCATCTTCTTTTCAGTGTTGTTAGAGAGCTGCTGTGAATGTCTTGACAGCGCTGCTAGATATGGATAGAAGGAAGCAAACTGATGAATGATCTGATAAGGTGAACCCGCTCAAAGAGACATGGTTTCACAGGTTATCTGAATAAATACCGGTATTTTTAATCCGGTCCTCGTCTGATGGATTTTCCAAGCAGCGGAGCGAGTCATTTTGACTGGCAGTCGACGGGCCGACAATAGAGTACGGCGATCGGTTCACCTTTCTTGGATGCGATTCACTAGTATTCTTTTGTCTTGTTTGTCGGATCAGTGATTGGAAGATTGGCAACCACTTTTACTCACAATCGTAGGAACAGGTATGTACGGTTTGCAAGTCTTGGATGTACAGAACAATAATGTATAATACATGTAAACTGTACCGGTACAAGGACACGCTGTGTCAAACAGCACATATCCGGATACAGTATCGGTACGTATGAAATTCGCTGTTCGGACCGACAGATGACATTGTACTACATGTACATGAATGCAGTACAGTACTGCACTCCGTTTTTCAGCGCCCGTAGACTTATGATAAATTTCCGGATGTGATGATCGTGGATCCAAAAGAACCATAATTTGCATGCTAATATCTGATTTTTTTTTGCAAATCCTATATGGCCCACCCCGGGGGGAGTCTAGGTCGTCAGTAGACATATTTTGATACGCCAATAGACATGTATCAGCCGTCAGTAGACACGAAATGACAATAGTGTGCACAAAGAAGCCAAAATGTCCATTAATATGCAGATTACTGGCCCATGGAGGACACGCGTACAAGGAGTGGACTGCCGTGACGCCCATGCGTCACAGCCACGTGCAGCGTACTACGCCACCCATTTCAGTTTAGCCACATCTCCAGACACTGAACCACCACATCGCAGATTCGATGCCCCCTTCGCAAGCGTGGTCAAGGATAATACAATGCAGAACTGAGGCTGAATTTGCTAGTTACCGATGGCAAGTCTTCTGCTGCTCGGTAGTGCGCGGTGTGAGGCCACTTGTCTGCTCAATTTGTCCGGGTGATCATGAAATGATCGAGCGACACCTTCATTGCAAGAGTGTAACGTGTGAGAATAGCGTGTCATGTACAAAGTGCCCCGTTCGCTGGAAGGTCCGTCACTGCCCTACAGCATCTATTTGGGTCATTCTTAGCAACGGAAAGCCTCACCTACGCGTCGACACTGAGTGTGCCGTGCCACCACGCCCTAAGGCTACACCCGAAATGAAAGCCTACCTCCACCGAATGGACGAAAATGCAGTACCACCTCGGCTAATCTGGAGTAACCTCCTGCGAGCTCCTGACATCCCGAAACCGGCCCTGGGCTACCCATCGTACGCCCAGGTACAACGCAGCGTTAGGTACATACGCTGGCTTCAAGGAAGCAAAAATTCAATACAACGAGTGAAGGAGCTGGTGCATTCTAAGGCTTATGTGGCGGGCATTGATCCTGAGACTGCTTTTGTATTTGGAAACGTTGAAGACGAAAACGGTTTCCCGTTTGTGGGAAATGGAGAGGACGAGCAACCGTTGATTTTGTGCATCACTACGATGAAGTTGATGCGAGGCATTCGTGCACTACAACGAGCGGAACCTTTCCTAATTTTTCATCTGGACGCGACTTTTAAACTCAGTGATCTTGGGTACCCTGTCATCACGTGTGGCTTCACTGATAAGCGCCGTGTGTACCACCTAGGTGCCTTATTTATTGTTAGCCAGCGCAAGAAAAATGAGTACTTCAAGGCTATTGGAACATTTACAAGGCTTTTTCAGACACACACACAAACCCCACTCAGAATTGATGCTGTTATGGGTGATGCCGAAGCTGCCCAGCTAAACGCACTATCAAAGATTGCTGTATGTAATAGCTGCAAGTACTTGATGTGCTTTTTTCACGTTCTATATAACGTTCGAAAACGCATCCGGCACTTGCCCGATTCGACCCGGGCAGTTGTTTACCGTGGAGTTCTAGATATGCACTATACACTTTGTGACGAAGATTTGATTTCTGTCTGGAACCAAGTGATGAGTGACTGGGAGCGTGATTTTCATTTGCTGGACTTTGTTAACTTTTTCTATAACCAATGGATAGCAAGTCGGTTCTGGCGTTGGCAAATCTACCACTCTCCTGGTGGGTTTGCAACGACAAACAACCCGTGTGAGGTCTTTAACGCCAGCATCAAACTCTACACGCAACGGAAAGCGGTGGATACTAGACGCTTAATAATAAAGCTGCTCACGATTGTAGAAGACTACTCCATTTGCGCACCTACGCCAGCAACGGGCTCGTTACCAAGTCCCCCTCAAGAAGCCAAACGGTTAGCCAAAGTACTTGTTTCAACTCGTCGAATTGCAGTGTTCCGAACCCGTGACGAATCAAAAGTTCGAATTCGATATCTTGGAGACACTGGACGTGATAACGAGGACATTGCAAACATTGCCGCAATTGGTGATTCGCGGGTTGTAGATATAACGCCGGAAGTCGGTTTATTTAGCTCTGCGGAGTGCCTGACGGACGACGAGAAAAAGTCAGCATCAACGTTTTATCGCTCAGCGGTGAAATGGTCAGTCCGACGAGCGCACCATGTTGGTATGCAACCGACGGGATGGTTAGTTAGCACTTCTGCATTTGAGTGCGGGTGTGCGTACTACAAAAAAATTCTATCTTGTGCGCATGTCATATGTGGACGCATGGCCATCGGGCTAAGTGTACCTGGCGTTGGAGGGTTTCATGTGAAACTCAAGGATCGCAGACTTCGCCGTGCCCGCGATGCTAAACGAAAACATGCAGCTCGCTCGTTACTGCAAAGCAGTGATCACGCTATGGAGACTGTGTTTAGCTGCCCCGTTTCGGATGTCAGCAGTGACTCCTCGCTGAGTTTCGATCTTCTGAGTGCATCGGTTCAGACGTTTTTACGTGACTTCATGGATGACGGCGTCAATTTGGACGGGCCAGTTGCTGCAAACACTTATGGGGGAGAAAATAATCGGATGGATGTACACACAGAGACTAGTGCTGCTGTTTTTGCGGATTCGGCAAGTGGATGGACGCAAACTCAGGTGGGTGACGAATTTCTTTCTGCAGATAGCATCCATGAGGCAACGAGTGGCAGCATTCAAGAATCTACTGCCTCATCCAATATTTCAAGGATCGACATATCGTCGCTACTGTCGCCGATACAGCCTCCAGATCAACAACAACACACTGTCTTCCAGGAAGAAGAAATATCTTTACGAAGACAGGTGGGGCGACCGCCGCTTGCATCTCCTGCTTTAGATATTCAATATTTGCTACGCTAAAGAGTTACATGAGCTTGTACCTTTCTTTTGATAACCTTTCTTTTAATGAGTAGCACACACAAGCGATTACAATAGCTTAGTACGGGCTTGTGGTATGGCAGAGCTATTAATTTTATTCTCTCATTAGTTGCTCATTGGTATATCTAACTTTCCAACACGCAGATCGCTGTATTAATGGCATCGTGATGACCGCGCTCAAATTTTCGCCAGAACCGCTCCAACATTGAACAAGAAACCTGGGCGAATCGCCAGCGCTTGCAGCGTCACGTACAGAAAGAGAAACGAGACGATAATGCGCGCGCAGACGATGCCCCTGAAGGCCAGCTTCGGGAAGTCTACGAACATCATCTGAAGCGCAGCTTCCCAGCGTAACATTCTCTCAGCGTAGCGTCGACATCACAGCACCAGCTGTGTGGCTCGAAAGGTTTCTAGCTTGCGGCGAGGCGTCGTCGATGCAAGTCGCTTCATGTTGCTGGTGCTGTAGCTCTTCTTCTTCTTCTTTGGTAATTACATGGCTACGTCGTGGTGCTGGCCAGCACCTTGCTGACATGTTAAGTACCATAGTCTGAATCGAATTATCCATATTGCCAAAGTTTGTTCACTGCATTGGTCGAGCAATCTATACTAGTCAACGCTCGCCAAGGTTACGTGAGTAGATTCAGCAGGTTACGTACATGGCAATAAGAAGAAAGGCTTACCAGGAAGCACATACTTCCCTCAAGATTATCTAATAGCACCTGTTCATGGTCTTCTACGTTTCTGAGTTATTGAGAAACAGCGTTTTGATAGTTGTTATGATGTGGCTTAGGTGCAATAGTGTTCCGTGATGATCACGTATCTTGCTGATGTCTACTACATCTGTGGTTATAAAATAGCATGCTACAGTTGTCACCAAGTAAGAGCTAGTACTTACCATATTCAAGCTTAGTAAGATCAGGTAGGGTCTGCCAAATTTCGCTTTACTTTCCTTTGCTACTGGTCTCACTTTAGCTCGTGTTCTCAGACTCACCTTAGCTCGTGGTCTCATTTTAGCTCGTGTTATCAGACTCACCTTAGCTCGTGGTCTCATTTTAGCTCGTGTTATCAGACTCACCTTAGCCCGTGGTCTCAATTTAGCTCGTGTTCTCATTTTAGCTCGTGGTCTCAGAATCACGTTAGGTTGTTGCCTCAGAATTATTCTGATAAATCTGATACTCATTGTGACTGGTTGGGAGATAGCCCCATTTTAGATTTAACGCAAGGGGATTTTAAACATGGGGAAACGGGTGAATGTGCAGAGGACGGAAAAGGAGCGAATCGCGCTCCTGAAGCAGTGGAAGGAACGTTCTGAGTGGAGCCTCGAAGAAGCTGCGCGGCAGCTACGAGTTTCGCCCCAGACGCTGCGTGACTGGAAGAAGCGATACTGGGAAAATTTGGATTCTATTACAGGCTCAGATCGCACCCGACGCAAGGGGGCTGGGCCGTCAAGGAAAATGAGACCGTACGAAGGTATAGTACTGAGGTACTTTCACGTTTGCCTTCGAGAAAAAGGCGTTTGCAGATTCTCAGAGTTGTTGGTCTATTGCCGGCAGTTGGAAGAATTCCAGCAAGATATTCCCAACCGTCATTCCCAAGAAACGTGGGTGGAAAGGTTCATCAAGTACTACTCTAGCCGTGTCCATGGCAGCGGTGATAGCGCAGAGATTCAAGGTGAAGACGGCAATTGTTTGGCTGCCGATACGGATGTCTTGGGTGGGGGGGGTACAAGTTCAAGTGGAGGGGGTACATGTTCAAGTGGAGGGGGTACAAGCTCAGGTGGCAGCGACTTCATTTCGGGTGGTGATAAGAATATTGGCGGAAACAATATTGCGGCTGATGATCTAGTTATTGGCGAGGACAATATTATGGGTGATGGTGTAATTATTGGCGAGGATAGTAATTCGTGTGGTGGTGTAAATTGTGGCGGGGGTAATATTTCGGGTAGTGATGTCGCAATAACCGGTAAGATTGCAACTCCTGATGGGAGTACAAAGTCCACTGCTAGTGGTACACTATCCAATGTTGGAGGTGCAAGTTGGATTGCTGGTGGTACATATCATGATGCAGCATCCGATGGAGGTGGAGTTAGCCCCAGAATTAGCGATGCAAGCGTCGGTGAACATTGTGTGAACGGCGCTGCTTATAGAAATATTTCGGGTGGGGACGGGAATAATTTCGGAGGCAAAACAATTCCTGACTCTGGATGTGACGTTTTAGGTAGTAGTGGTGCTATTGCCAGTGACGATGACAGCATTTTCAGCAGCCCTGATGGAAATTCAGTATTTAGTAGTGATAATGATGACTCAGAAGAAAGCTTATTTAAGGCTGATTTACCCATCACAAAGACAGATGAAAATGTCCACCAGACCGCGGGACAACGCTTTTTTCGAAAGCGATACTCGAAGACTGCAACAGTGCTTGAATGGAGAAACGATAAAACGTATATTTGTATTTTTCCTGACGACCTCAAAAGTATTTTGCCTGGTGGATGGCTAATTGAGACTGCGGTTGACTACTACATTCATCGCTACATCAAATCTGAACCTGGTTCTGTATTTGTTTGTGGAACTTCAACGTACAAGACAATTGACCTTGCCCGAGCATCGACAGTTGCAGTCAAAAGAGCTGCTCGCATGGAACAACTGACCGGTCTGGTAGAATGGGCTAATTACCCATTTGTACTAGTTCCTATTACCGGAAATGACCACTGGAGTTTTGTCGTTGTGGCTAATGCATTGCAAAATGGCACGGCAGGTTTGTATCACGTCAATTCTATGAAAGATTACCACGGCACGGCCTACGCATTTGAAGCCGTGAAATTGGTATTAGCCAAACAGCGCTTTAAACGGGATGACTACCTCCGAAGATGCGACTGGAGCCACGGTGTTTTTAACACAAAGCCCCAGCAGAGGAATACGGTTGACTGTGGAATCTTCATGCTTTATTACATGGAGGAAGTTGCAAAATGCATAGTGAAGGAGAAAGACATGTTTTCGTCGAAACCCATCTTAATTAAGTCGAAGTTAAAGGCGTGGACAACAAACGGCTTCAATGCAAAAGAGGCGAGAAAATTCCGACAAGAGTACTATCGCAGAATTGAAGAAGCATCTGAAGAATCCTACAAACGCTACAAGTCGTCGTAATACAGCAGTGTTGGTATTATCATGCTTGTCAATAAAGCTTCAGTCTTTTTAATGATACTTCTTATTCTACTTCGAAGTATTAGATTGCATTGAGCTTAATGCACTCACAATGATGGCTGAACACATTTTTGGAGCGTTTAACCCGCCCTTTCGGGTTTAAAAACATCAATTATCGCGTCCTGGAGCTTCATTAGACACGTGGGCAGTGTGAACATCAGTCTTGTGAAGTCTGCCGGTCTGGCTGCTGCAACTCGCCCCGCACTCTTCTTAAGCAGCCTGCAGTGCTCACACAGCCGCTTGGAACGCTCCTGCAGAACGAAAAGATGCTGTGTTTGTGTGTGTGGTCCACACATAACCGGTTGAGTGGGCCATGGCCATCGTGTGTTGCCGGCAGCTCCGACACGTCGCAAGTGACGTTCGCCTGCAGCGCATCCGCAGCAGGTTTCGCCACAACAGAGAAAGCGGGTGTGTGGTCCACACACAAGACGATAAAGCGGGACACACTGTATGTGGATGTTACACATGTCATGTGCACAGACTATGTATGTACACTGGCGCCCAGTACCTGTGTCTACTGATGGTCACATCGGTGTCTATTGGCGTCCTTTACTCCCCCGGGGGTGACCCCCGGTGCAGTACTGTAGTACTTAGAGCTGTCGACGTCGCGACCCTTGGCACTGATTCGACGTCGACGACGCCGGACAGACGTCTGATCTTTTGCACTCGATGTCGAGTAAATACGATAAACACCGTCAGTTTAGGGACTCAACACTGCATTTTCTCAAATAGCACCCATGTATAGCCAGGGCATCCCTGTGTAGCACCCAACGACTCACTGGCAGTTTTTAATTGGTCAATTTTCTACAAATAGTTGCAAGCCTAGATATCGACCTCACTCGACGATGAGCGCGCAATTCATCGATGCGTTGGTGCAGCTAGTCGATCTGGTAGACTATGGCCCTCGGACGTACGACCTGCAGAAGATCAAGGCCCGCATACCGTACAGCAAGGACCGATACGTGCTGGGCGTGTTCTCATGGGCGCGTGTGATGGATTCCGAGGCACCAGCACTGGTGTTTGTTGGCTCGTGTGATTTGGTGGCAGGGGTACGTGGGTATACACGTATTCCGAGCGACCCCAGCATATCTTTGACATCAACGGAACAACCAACATTCGGGAGTTCGTGGAGGAGGGTGCAAGGGAGGAGCAAGAAGAAGGCCGATTTTGCCCCTCGGACCAGAACAGCGTACACCTGCCAAACTACTACTCCAAGCTCGTGTTTCCGCACAGCGAAGCCTATAGGTATATGTCTGAATACTGACTTCAATCTGGAAACCGTGAGCTCCCCATACACATCGACCACGGGCGTGTGATTTCGTACCTGCCCCCGTGCGCGAAGACGGCCTTCAAGATTTGGGTGGTATTTCCTCCGGCTTCTAAGACGACCACATCCTTCAACTACGGGAACAAGGAGGACTCCTTGAATAGGATGCTACGTACGCCTGGAAGCTCCGTGCTTATCCAACGACCCGGCGATGTCGTGTGCTTGAATAACCTGGTGTTTCACTCGGTACTTCTCGTCTACCAGAAGGGCACTGCTGACGAAGACAAATGGGGCGGTGTTTTTGGCGACGTTGTGGTTTGTGAAGTGGACCGCGTTGCGTCGTTTCGATATGCAACCAAGCTAGCATCAGGTAGCAAAAAGGATTCTGTTGGATCGTGGGAGTCTCTGCTAACAGCGTACTGTACGATGGAGGGACGTGTGTATGACCAGGCAAACTTCGAGCGTGAGAAGAAGCTATTCTACAAAAAGTTGAAGCTACCAGCAAAGTTGGAGAAAGCTCGTGTAGGTGCGAATGCGAAGAAAGAGAAGAAGCGGAAACTGAATGAGAAGCTAGCTGCCGTACGGGCTGCAAGCATCAAAACTGACTGCAGTACACTTTGCTCCTAATCAGAATTCTAATTTCTGATAATACATTTCTTTTCGCATCCTAACTTGCAATTTTGATTTGGGGGACTGTTTCGACGTACAGGTAGTTTTCAAAGTACTAGTGCTTAAACTTGTACAAGCTACATTTTGTCAAATATAAGTTCTAAAACACTTGTAGTTACGGTCTCCTCCTCTGAAACTATGGGTTTTTGCAGCCTATCTTGCACATTAACGATTAGTGGACCCAGCTTGTTTGAGGCAGCATCGAAACACTTACCCGCACCATTTGTACAAGCCAGATTTGGTCACTCTGTATAAACGACCTCCATTCGCTTTTTTATTTAGCGTAAAGATCCAACAATCAAACACTCTGACACAGTTATCTCGCAGCCTAACTTGCAATATTTGTTTTCACATTCATTTGTAAAGCATTTTGTTAAGCTCAAGTAATCTCTTTAAGTTTCTACAGGCCAGATTTGGCGTCTGTGTATTAGGCTTGGCACGACAGAGCCTAAGTGCGCTGCTTCTCCAGGATTCAGAATCTGGATCGGCCACAGCCCTGGTGTTAATTATAACAAGAGAGTGTCGATAAGGACTGATTCAGTATTCACTAAGTTGTAACATCGGTTTGTACAAGCGGGAAAACAATAGGGCTGTCACTGAGGTCATGTCAGTGTGATTTTTGTATAGTTTTTAAAATGCAGCATATCTTGACCGTCGATAAGCACACCATCTTTGTGAGTTGTTTGCATCAGTACGGTAGCTACTGAATCACTTCTACAAACCAGAACTTCCGTAACCGACTCTTGTTTAGAGATAACTACCTGAATTCATGAATGCGTTCATCGTTGCTGCAGCGAGTTTCTATACTACTCATGAAGTATTGTTACTGTATTTCTAACGCCGGACCAATTGCGCGCGGCCTACCAGCACTTCCCGATGCACCTCTACGCGACTTCGCCCCTCTGTAAACCAGCGTTTCTCTTCCGTGTATGTCAGTAACGCCGCGCACCTCCATAGTGTACAGCGTGTGGATGCAGGATCCGTACTTGAACCAAAAGTTGCACGGACACGAGCGGGATTGCATATCCACGGGCGAACCCGATGCAGGCGTTCCCTGCGTCTCCATATTTGCAGTGAGCTTGTTCAGTTGTGAAGAGATCGGCAGGTCCTCTACTGTCTTCTTTCTCATTTCGTCATAAGCGCGGGGCGATGGATGACTAACAACACCGACTACGTCACGTGACAAAATGTCGGGAGGATTGGATAGCAGGAAAGCAATGCTATTTCTCGAGGTGGCGTACACTGACAGTAGCCCAGCTCTAGCCATCGCTTTGACACGTCGCACAAGTCTTGCGTCTGGCTCGCAAGTAGCTGTGAAGGGTCTCGCAGCGACACTTTCGCTTTCACATAGGACCCTCAGAAGTGGTATAAGAGCGCCGACCTTGATCTTTCGACGCAGAGTGACGTCTCTTTTAATCGCAGCGTTGTAAGTCTAGCAGGGGTTATTGGTGGTTGCGTAACCGCTTGGTGTGTGGAAGCACTCCCACCGCCCGAAGCGTTGGTTCAGCCATCCTTTCGAAAAGTACTTCGAGAAGTCCTCTAGATCCTTGCGCTTTACCCAGCGCTCTTGCACTGCAGTTAGCTTATCCTGGAAGGCGACGTCGCTCGTGGTATAGTGTAAGTCGTGGACATCAGCCATTACCGATGTTGCTATGCTGAAATCCATGGAGCGTGTTTTCTCGAATATCTTCTTGGCCACATGAAAGTAACACATCAAGTATGTATACTCGCAGTCTTTCCCAAACACCTCTTCAGCGGCATTCCACTGGGGTGCGTCGGCATCACCCATCACGTAGCGAACAGTTAGCGGCTTACCCACCACAGTATAATAAACGCGGCGAAGTAGCTGGAGCACCTCGGTGTGCTGGTCTTGTTGCTGCTGCGACACAATAAAAACCGCCAAGAGATGGAAGTGTTTCGCTCTATCTGAGATGCCAGCAACGATGCCCGGGTAGCCTACTTGAGTGAGCTTGTACGTGGCGTCCAAGTGTAGGATAAATGATGCAGCGTCCCGATTGGCACGGCGTAGAAGTTTTTTCGTGCTAATTCCAATCACGATGGGATTAGCGTCGCTCCCGTTGCCTATGACAGCATTGCCATTCCCATCTGTGCGTTTCGTAAACGTGAACGCAGCTGCCTCTTCTTCTTGACCGGTAAAAAAGGTTTCCTGCACCTTACGGTGAGCGGCGGCACGCAGGTCGCTTCCACCAAGGCGCCCCACGACAGGGTGATGCGCAAAGCGCTAGACTCTCGCCAGCGGTGGTGCAGTGGCCTCAGTTAGATTGAAACGCTGGGTTAGCGCGTTCCAAATCCTTTTCGGCTTGAGACCTTGACTAGCCCAATCCATCACTGCCGTTTTCATTGCGTTTGTTAGCACGGGGGCGCTTGCGACGCGGGCAGGGGTAGCATAGGTGTAGGCTTCTTCAATCGTTACGAGATGCGTCTGCTGGCACGTCATGACGCGACCTCTCCTGGGGCAGACAGCAGCTGTCGAGACGTCCTCGCAGGCCTTGCACGCGCAAGCCAGGCGCTGCATCCGCATTGAATGCGGAGTGGCGTTCATGCATACGTAGCACTGTTTCAGATCACTTTTCGCAACACGAACTTCTTAAGGCCTCCGAGTAGACGGTCAGCCTCGATCTGGGGCGTCGCAGCCGCGAGTGTCTGCCAATGGTGTCGGAAAACCATGAGGGGTACTGAGGGGAGCTATGGGCTGGCTTAGCGGGGTGAGATTGCTGAATGGTGGATAGTAAAAGAAAGCCCGAGCCCCTCGAGTATTGCTGGATGTTACTTTTGTGATAGAACTTTGACCATTGGCCAAAATAATCTGCCGAGCTAGCGTCTCCAGGACAAGAGTGCTGCTGGTGGTCTGGTGGTGTCACAATCACAATAACGAGTGGCTGATAGGTAGGTGCCACATGGATTTCTGGGGTGCTGATAGTATACTTTTGGTGTTTTGTTAACAAAGACTGGTGTAAACAGTACTCCCTCCTCGATGTCGCGTTGCACCATGCCGACACTCATACGATTCTCGTAGTGTGATTGGTCGAAACTATGTGAGAGAGCCCAGTCATAACCTGCCATTTTTCAGCTTGCCAACTGCCATATTTACATGCGCATGACTCCCACTTCTAAGAAGATCCTCATGGATCTTGGCAAGCCACGAAGGTTTACTCCGCGCCCAGCGCATCGTTCATTTTAGATCCATTCAGCGCCAATTCAGTACAGCCAGATTGATTTGGCGCCAAACTTGTGCACCTGTTCCGACCAAATGACAGGAAGCACTCGTGTGCACGAAACCAGCGCGGAGCAGTAATTGATGTCTGGGCAGTGCCGATTCTGCCAATCCCTGCTTGCTGCTGTGCGACCTGCGCATCGGACGTTCTTTGAGGGCTTGTATCAATAAATGAATTGGAAGCTTCAAACGGCCATGGAGCATGAGCAACAACGCCACATTTGGTGAGGTTGCTCTCCACAAACAGCAGCACCTTAATTTGAAAGAGTGACCCAAAGGTGGGTGTCGAAGGGGTGTATTTTTTTTTACGTCGTTTGCATTTCTGGATGTCGAGGTGTAAATCTTCGAATACACCAGACGTCGACAGCTCTAAGTACTACTAGTACTTACACTGGTTCTGGTACATGTATTGTGACAATAGAGCATGAGCGTACAGTACTGAAGCGGTCTAGCGCACGAGAAGTGTCACCTCACTTGGCCTTCCTATATCCTGTCTGCAACACCCAGGTGAGCAAATTGCCCAACAAAACGTAAATCATTATACAGCAAGTATTAAAATATGTATGGAGTCCATACTAGACGCGCTCACCTTTTCTTACAAGAAAACACTGGACGTACAGTAGGATTATGCGGTCTTTTCTAATTGGCAAACTGACTTGTGATAGGCAATCGATACGTGCGCCGAGGTCATTGCGATTGTGATACTGTACATGTACAGTACTGCACCCCGTTTTCGCGGGGGTAGACCATATAGGATTTGCAAATAAACTAGTTTTTAGCATACAAATAAAGCTCATTTGGATTCAGGATCATCACATCCGGAAGTTTATCAAAGGTCCAAGGGCGTGAAAACGGGGTGCAGTACTGTATTACAGACTCCGCCCAGAAACTGAAAAGGGTGGACCTTCAAAGTTCCCCCCAGTTATGAAATATCTGTATTAATACTGTTTTACAGCGACGGACAGAATGTAACTGCCGCCAAATGAACTGCCAGAGAGCCAGCCACGTCCAATTGACAAGTTTATTGACTAGAATAGGGGGAGTCGAACACTGCAAAAAAACGTGCTCAAAATTCCCTTCGGATTACGCTCACATTTTTTTGACAACGACCTGCTCACTTTCAAAGTAAGCCATCTTCGGAGGTGGCTTACATTTAAAATGAGCTAGCTCTTTTTATTTCCCAAATAATCCTCCCTTCCACGGCATAGAAATGGAGGAAGGCGCGTGTATGGCCGAATGACGTTAAAGCCCATAGGCTTACAGCAATACAACCGCGTACAAGCATCCTTATATGACTCGTGCACCCTTCTTTTTGAAGAGCACCTTTAAACAAGGGATAAATTACCAAAATATCAGCAGACTGAGGCGAAGTTTCACGATAGGGACAGCAGACAGTGGCGAAGTTTCACGATAGGAACAATTAAATCGGCAAATTTACAAAGTCTGTTATCTGATTCCCGTGCATCCTTCAGTCAGTCGTCTGATTCCCGTGCCATTCCGAGTTTTGTCGTCTGATTCACGGGCTTCTTTTATTAAGCAAATACCAAGGACAATGGATCACCAAGTCTTCGCGCTCCAGCTGCTACGTTCCAGAGCCCAAGAGCTTAAGGAGATGCAAGACGAGATGGGTATGGTGGTTGAGGCACTTAATAAGCTTCAGTATGCTCGCGAGGAGCTCGGAGCAAAACTTCTACGCGAAACCGAAGTCATAGACGAGTTAAGTGCACGCGTCGACGCTGTCCCTAGGTCAAGTGATTATACTCCGTCGTACGGAGTGCTGATGGGACACGTCATCAGGATTCTAACGCGCGAATCAAGAAACCAATGATGTGATAGCCTACGTTGAATCTTTCAGCAAGTGAAGGTGAGCACATGTGAGCAATGTTGATGAGTAAAGCAGCTTATATTTTTTTTTGACGTTGACAACATTAATACACGTTGCTATATGCAGTTGTCTTGCTTATTCTTCGGTGAGCAGTTTGCTAATTTCTTGGTTCGTCCTCTGCATGCCGGCTACGCTTTCCTCACTGGGTTGGGTCCGCTTTGTCGTACACAGTAGCAGCCACATCAGTCTCAAACGCATAACACGCATGTACGCCTCCGTGATGCGGTGTCGCTTGAATCGGTGTGCTTGCGCGCAAAAGCGAAAGCCATATTAACAACCATAAGCCTGAAACTGGTGCCGTCAGGCTGGGTTGGCTCATTAATCCACTTCTTAATAATCTCTTTGGAAATGGCTCCTTCGCCCCACTTTCCGAATGCTACTCCTCCAGGTAAGGCCGAAGCTTGTCCTTCCATGTGCTCTTCATTTGTTTCCTATATATTTGCTGGTGTAGGGGCTCGTAGAAATGTGCACGCAGTGTAGTGGGGAAGGAAACTTCCACAATAATCACTCCCCAATGAATTTTGCTGAGATGCATCGGTAGAATCACAAACGGCATCTCAGAAAGCCACTGCTTGGGTGCCGTGGGCCATATCATTAAGGACGACAGCGCGACACAACCCATCAATGTATCTGCGATCATGTTAATAGCCATGTCTATCACCGCATCGTTCACCATGACATCGCGAGCAATACCAGCCGTAATATCGTTAAAGTTGATAACAGAATAACCAGATTTGGTCTTCAACATTGTCATCAACGAGAGCCCAGAATACTTCGTTCGTACTGCCTCGGCCAGGTTTTGGTGCGCTTTGGCAGCTGCAGAGTAGATCAATCCACTAGTTTTAGTCTCCAGTGAAAATAGTTCGATCTGGTGGGCTTGCACTAGGCGCCATTCTTGCTTTAGCCACTTCACATCCTCCATTGCGCCTGTCGCTTTTGCTATGAGTACGTAGAACAGCTTGATTTTGTGCAGGTAAAAACTAGGACATGCACATACAAGAATGATTAACAAAACCACTCAAATACGGTGATAAAGATACAGCACCCTTAACTCCCAGAAGTCAATCTAGATCTTCGCGAGCTTTCCACGTACCTGTGTAGAGCGAGACAGTTCGACACGAAAGAAACCAATAAACCCCATGGCGTGGCTTCATCATCTTGCGCTAGCATCTCTCTCTTTTGCTCCATGACAGCATCGGCCTTTTTCAAAAGGGCTTGACTCAAATTATCCAATGGGCGAATTACTGCCCAAATGTGGAGAAGGTATCGAATGTTCTGGATCAGTACCCTGTGCTGATGACAGACAAGTTTATTCAAACTCGTATGGCTACGTGCGAAGTCGCTAAAGTAGCAATCGACAGCAAATCCATGGATCACGCGTTCGGCATAGTCGTGACATCGGCGGAGACCAAAACGGCAGCAAACTTGGGCTGTTTCGTGATCCATCCTTGCTTAGTCTTCTTTTTTGTCCTGGGTTCTGGAGGAAGTAAACGAAGGACTTCAAAAGAACTTGGTTTAGACTCACCTTGAACAGTAGGAAGGATCTTCGCGACACTCTTGACAGCAGAGTGATCATCGACTTGATATTTATCTTTCCCTTCGCGTCTTTGGAGCTCAGCTTTGGATACTTTCGCCCGATCGGCCTCGTCGTCCTCGGGCTGAGAAAGAGACTCCATGCTTTATAGACTCTCGTCATCTCGTTCACCAACATTCACATCACGCACAAATCCAGCAATCGATTCGGTCTTCATAGACAGCTCTTGGTCCGCCTCCAGATCCACCATTACGTCAGCGTAACCGAGCTGGTCGAAGAAGCTATCGGAATCGCTGTCCGTCTCTAATCCATTGGAGGCATCGTCAACAGAGGAGCTCTCACCACTAGTGTCCCCCAGATTCTGTGTCAACAACGCTCTTCCATTTGTTCATTTCCTCGTAAAAGTCGACGGCAGATAGCTTACTGAGTTTATCAATAAGCGGTTTGAAAACGCGCTTGAGCTCGTGCGTATTTCTTAGCATCCGATAATACAATCATATCTGCTTGCTCATCTCTCCGTAGGCGCATGTATTCCACAGAGTTTTCCCTATTAGAGAAGAACCGGGAGCTAATGGTGCTGCGGCGATTTGGGGCGCCATAACAGGAGGTTGTCTTGCTTTCACCAAATTTATTACTCGCCAAAGGGGCTCCAAACCCTTTTCAAGAGAATCGTACATTTCGTCGGCTTTTGCCATACTCCACCGACTTGCATCTGCCCCCGCTGGTAGTTGTTTGAATCCGTGAGCTTTGAGAGCGACCATCATAACATGTTGGCACGGCAGGCGACGACTTTTGTAGAACAGACAGCTGCATGACCACGTGAGGTCGTCTACCTTTGCTTCTTGTCCAGGTAGCTGCACCCCCTAATCCGCTTGGGTAGGACTGACTTGCACACATTTAGCTTCTCCCTTGCTCACCATGAACACATCCCACTGTGCCAAAACTTTGCGAGACTGTCGTTTGATAAGCGGGCTGCAACAAGATGCAAAAAAGGCGGAACGGATCCAAATCTCCGGCTCTGGCTTGAGAACTTGCGAAGATATGTCAGCAAATAGTACACGACATTAACCTGGTTCTGTAATAAACTAGCAATTGTATGATCAATTCTTGTCTTTCTGCCAATAAGTCGTTGAAAAGGAGCTCTACCAAAACCTACACAAACCGATTTTTGCGTCTGACATAGCTGTGACGTATTTGTTGCCAGTAAAATGTTGTGGCGTTGCTCTTGTCTCCACAAAATGTGTCGACGCAAAATCGTTGTATCTCATTTTTGGTACAGCTATCAGTGTCCAGTCAGTCATGCCCACTTCTAGTTACACCTGCCATGAGCCGCCGCAATGCTGAAAGAGGACGGGGCTTCACTACGCCTCAAGTTGAGCGTACGTATCATAGTGCATCATAAACAGGATCTCACGATTACATTTAACGCTGCTTTTACTAATGCAGGCCTATTATATCTCGTTGAGCAGCTCCACGATCTCGACTAGCATACAACGTGTACCAGGGGGATTTAGCAGGATCAATGAGTGCTCTAACTGTTAGAGCATTGTGATCAAAAACATACATATAACGCAGCCGTAGAAGCAGCAAAACCTGCTTCTTTAAGCGAGCCTTTCGGTGCTCGCACGCTAACACAAGTCCCGAGCCATCAAAAGGGTAAATGGCTAGCAGCGTACATGTACCCAAAACCCTTGAAGTGTTGATTTTGATATGCTAGCAGACACATCACAAATTCGACATATATTTCAACACATTTCACTTTCAAATTTGTGTTTGTGATTGCATTTGTGTAGGTTTTGGAAGAGTTCCAATTGATTCCAGTTACTCTCGATTCTGTTTGAGGTCGTATTTCCAGCCGTAAAGTAGTTTGCACGCCCATGGTTGGGTCACATCTCACTACACCACTCCCAATTATCTTCGAATTACTTAAAAAGCTTCGGGCAGGACTTCTGGCAGATGTCAGGACACTCGCCCTTACAAAATTTCTCGAACCCGTCTCTTGATCGATTGAAAGGCTCTGTGGTCGTGCTGTACATCATCTGCTTCATTGAGAATTCGACCGCGTCCCTCTGAGATCCATTGAGGCCATACTTGGCGCGCTTTACGACCCTTTTCCAGTTTGCCATAGTGTAGAACTGATACAATAGCACTGCTGCTTCGGGAAAGCATTTCTCCAGAGCTCCCACTCTTTAAAGTCCTTGTCAATCACAAAAGTCTCGACCGCGGACCACTGCGAGTTCTTTTGGTTGAAATACTTCAAGATCATCTCCATCGTCTCCATCTTTTCATCGAGTGCAATAACATCCAGAGCTGGTACACCATGACCTGTTACACTAGTGTCGAGAAGCCTTCCTACAAACCAAACGGCAGGTCATAGCTTTAAAAATACTATATTACTAAAGATAAGGTTGCACCACCTTAGATAAGGGCGGGCGCAGCAACAAATAAGTACTTACCAAGATGAAACCCCAAGTTGTTCGTTCCGTACGTCCAATCCATACAAAGCGTCTCGCCCCACTGCTCGAAAGCTAGCTTTTGCACAGCTGTCTGTATCACTGCTCCACTCGTGATGTCATTTTGATCTCGAAGAACGAGCACATCGTGATCATCAAAGCTCGTCAGTGTTTCCAGCATACTAGACAGCTTCTTATCCGCAGACGTTCTCTTCAGAAATCTTTCGCACTATGTTGCGTGATTGTTGGGGCGTTACGTGCCTCTCCAAAGCCCCTGACAAAAACTGCTGAATGTGATGTGATCCAGTGTTGGCATCAGCAAGAACTCCGACTTGATCGTACACCAGACTATGTACTGGTATTGATCCAGCCCCGAAATAGCTGGCATAGATAGATGCATTCGTGCGATGATTGTGCGTCCATGTCTACACCAAAAAAGTATCGTTATCTACTCGATCATGCACCGACAATGAATAAGCTGCAAGACAGACATATTAATCTTACCCAGTTGCGTAGAACGATTCGCCACTTTTCGGCTTGCCCCTCTTCTGCGATATTCAACGATGCAGCGCTGAACAGGGCCCTGCATCCAGTGTAGCGACTTGGAGTACTCGCTGGCCTTTACCGCGGGACTTCTGCGGGCATCCGTGGGTGCATCGAAACACTTTGTAGCTGTAGTCGATTGTTACGGGTATTTAACGATCACTCATGCTGAAAACTTATGCAGCAAATATGTTAGTATATACTTCATAAAACTGGAACAATAATACTTACGAGTTGTGTGTTTTCACGGTCTGAGTGCCTCGGGCTCTAAATAACAGGTAGTTATCACAGCTATACTTCTCCAACTCGTCACTAAGCTCCGTCCACGTTGAATAAACAAGCCTCTGCATTGGTGGGGTCTTATTCACCACACTCATGCGAGATCTTTCCAAGGCAACGCGCTCTGGATATGATAACGTGCGTCGGACCCGAGGCGTGCGATCAGTATTAAGGTCTTGGAGGTCCAGCTGCACGTTTTCGACATCCGCGTCTTCACGTTCCTCGTCTGTTAGCGACAACGACTCAGTATCCACCTCGCCCCGTCATCAGTGCCATAACGCTCCACGTCGGGCTCGCGTCACCTACGCTTATCAGATCTTCTCACGCGACGGGAGCCTCTTTTTCTTCCTTTTCGCGTGTTTCGGTCTGCCTTGAGAGCTGCATCAGATTGGTAAGCACCAATCAGTCAGTAATCGTACAGTGGTCTTATCAATACGAACTCGAGCACGAACCCCTTCTTTTCCGTGCGCTACCTGTAGCGTCTGTCCATACCAACATTTAAAGCAATGTGTTAGCGTTTATAAGAAACTGTGCAGTTCAAAACAATAAACGCTCACCAATCTCGTTCAAAAGCTCCTGCAACGTATCGCTCGAGTCGCTTGAATCCCTGGGAGGCTCGAAGTCGTCGTCTCCATCGTCATCTCTATCCTCATCTCCGAAAGATGAGCCGGGGTCCGATACGACATCCCGTTCGCTGTCATCATCTTGATCGTCGCCTCCGAGAGATGAAATGAGCTCGAATTGGACGGGAAATTCCTCTTGCAAAAATGCATGTCAGAATAGCTCAGTTCACCGCACAAATAATTTAAAATACGTACCGTCAGTCATGCTTGGGGCGTCTGCTTCCACGAAGCGGTCCTGCTGCGCAGAGATCTCCTGTCGAAGGGGCGTCGGCGTATCAGTCGTCGGGGGGGAAACCCGCCCGAAAGCGTCCGCGATGCAGTGTTTGACACGTGGCGCGTTTTCTTAAATGAGGCCTTTAAATGCAACGGCCAACATTAATCGTACTTAAAAATATATGTACTTCACGTATCGGTAATTTTAAAGAATTTAAAAATCCACGTGTAGGTTTTGCAACTCTTAAAAAATATAACAATTACATTAAGGGTGCGCACATTTTTACGGCACCTTTATTGGTACTTTTTATGAAAATACCTTATGGTGCGTGAGCTTCTTCGTGTATGGCTGCGTCGCTCTGCACCCGTCTCCGGCCAGAAGTCGGATGCCCCAAGGCGCGTCGTGCAGCACACATTTAGATGCCGCACAGAAGGATGTACTCATTGCACCGCGACAGTGCACCAGGGCACGCGCCCCTGTAGCCCGTGGCGGCTTCACAGCAGCGTCTGTGCGAGTCGCTTTAGAAAATGCAAATTGTCTCTTCTTAAGTGCGAAATTGAGTCTCTTTGTTCGACTCCCCTTTTACTGTTTCTTCTCAGTAATTGTACACTGCTTACAAATTGGACACGTCTCTGCTTATTTTTTTGGATCGTTTCTTAATGTTCGACTCCCCCTAATAATTATTCGTCAACCCTAAAAATATTAACCAATAAAAATTAACTAGCCAGATTGTATTTCTGAGGAAAAATGAAGGTAGAGATTGTGTTCTGTCGGAACGGACGGTTTAAAGTTGCCTCTCTTGTTTATTGTTCGTGGAGTGGGTGCCTTCTATAAATAGCAAAAGCACGTGTCATATTTGCAGCAGATATGTCAAAGTTTAAGATGACATAAATTCTCGTGAGACGTAAATATACATCTCACGAGACGCACCTACCCCTAGATTTATGTAATGTAGCCATCTTAAAATTTAATATAGAAAATTGTAAACTTTATGTCGACCATCACTCTGCAAGAAGCCAGCGACTTAAGCTCTGGCATAAAGCTCCGCCACTTCAAGTTGGCCATCACTTTCGATTTCTGCCAGAGGCGAGAAGAGGTGGATGACAAGCAGTGAAGTTTATTTGTTGTTATTTAGCGCTCATGTATGTGCCTACAGGAGGCATGGCGCATTTAAGACACCCCAAACTGCATTGGGAGGCTAGCCGCGTGCTTAACAGCGACGACGAGAATACTCATCCGAACGTCATGCAGGGAGGACTTCGCCGGAGACCAAGCACGTACCCGATAGCCAGATCACGGAGTCTATGGTTATCGCCCGGGTTCACGGATTGCGTGCCGAAGGACAAGTCGAACTTGCCATCGTCGCACGATCTAAGTACTGCAACTCGCAGTCTGGTTAGTCGTCGTCCACCTGCAAGTCCTACGAATCCTCCCCGTTGCTTCTCGAGACTCCTCCACGTTCTCCTGTGCGATTTGCAGACCGTTGAAAACACACTTGCGGCTCACCATGGGCATCGTGAAGCCCGCCGAAGTCCATATGACACGTATGCTCGGCTTGACGACGAACTTCTTGTGTTCGCCGCGAACGGGTCGTTGGCATCTTCGTCAGCGACCCACCGTTCCCCTGCCAACGAGGTCTACGGCGCGTAGATCCAGCTCTTCGTGCCTGCGAGGTGGACAAATCGTGTTATGCACCTCCGCGAATCCTACAACCCTTCGTAACATTCGGTTCCCGTACGTGCCGCACTTCGGCTAATGTACATGCTCATCGCCGTGCCGGGTCGGAGTCTGTCGCAACTCGCTCACGGATGTGTTCTGTAACGTCAACACCTGTCCATTTGAAGGAAAGTGCGGTAATGGCTTCACAGAGTCTCCGAAGGTATTCCTGGGGCGCAACGTGCGTACATCATCGCTGGCGGTGGTTGCGGGGGTGTCGGGGAGGTGATCGGGCAGTATCTCGGCGAGCTTGAGCACGTCAGTGTCTTGCGTGCTCTGTGCCTGCGGAATAACGGATATCGATTGGTGATGAAGCAACGTCCCGAATCTCCGGCCCACCTCGTTCAAGTCGCGATAAATGCAGAGACCATGGGGGGATTGATGAGGTTCGCAAACCACTCGTGCCGGCCGGTTGCAGAGTTCTTGGAGGTCGGCAATTGGCGCCGAACGACGGTCGTGGCTGCGACGACAGACCGCGTCCTCCGCGGATAGGAGGTCACCGTTGGTTATGGGGACTACGTGTGGTATGTCTGTCGATGTGGGCCCGATGGATGTACCCACAGAGACATACAAGACAAGCAAGATCCTTGAGCCAAGGCTCGACGAGGCGAGGTACCAGGCCGCCGCAGAGATCGGGTCACGGACTCACAAGGGAGATGTAGAGGCCTCGGAACTTCCGTAGGTACGAGACTCCAGGAAGACGGTACTCAATCACAATTTTTTGTCCGTGTTGATGTTCTCTATTCCTAGGTTCGGCAAGGTCACGCTCGGTACGATCTTCTTCCGAGATATTTGGTTGGTTTTGGAGAGCAACGTGGTTGAAGATGGCATATGGCCTTCGACTCACATCGAGAGGAGGCAAATTTGGACACTAACTGGGAGCAGCAATAGCGACTGAAGCCGGTACTCGAAATCTCTTATTCTGCTTCTTGCCAAAGCCGATCAAGTCCACGCCTTGAGTCCCCACGCCACTAACAGTGGTTCTGAAGATGGCGAAGGTGTCGAGTAGCGCAAACTACAAGATCGCCGAGATCTTACGATTACTGAATCTCATTAAAGACCTCCTTCCCCTAGGCAAAGACGAATGGGAGAGTCTGGCGGGCTTCTACAACAGAAGTAGGATGCGTGGGTGGCCGGAGCGGGGGTTTGACAGCCTACGGCGAAAATTCAAGGTGGTCTACAGCACAAGGAAGCCGATTGGGACTGCTGAAATGCCGCCGCACATCAAGCGCGGTAAAGAGCTGAAGAACACCATTGACGACAAGGCCAGTGTCGTTGTAATGGATGACGGGGCCGACAACGAGGAAGATGACTTCAGAGATGATTTATCTTTCGACGTCGAGCCGGATGACGGCTCATTTGCTGCTGGCGGCAATTATTTCGTGTCTGTGGGGTTCGGTGCTGTGGTTGAGAGCTCCGCCAGTCAGATGAATGCTAATGGGGGCTACTAGGGCATCGAAAACCACCTTCGAGCACTAACCGCTGGGGGGTTTCAAGACATGCTTTCCTCCGCATTTACTTCAGAAGATCGGAGCGAGGATATTGGCACCGTACGCACTTCTGTATTTTCCGCGGACCGGACCTAAGCCTCGAGCGAAGGATCGGGGGTCTACAAAGCCCTCTACGACGACCGAAACTCAGAAGAAAGCGTCTGTGGCCAAACCCGATCTGCTGAGTTCCGGACCACCTCTGATCGACTTGAAGGGGTAAATCTAACCACGTTGCCCGACGAAACGGGCTCCAAGTCCGGCATGGAAGAAGACAAGGAGTTCATGGAGGCAAGTTTCGCGAAGTCAAAGCGGATCCGAGCCGCTAAAGCGACCACGGCGCTTAAATCCAAGCTGGACTCGCAAGAAACAGCGTCGACAATGAGCGGGGTGAGTATGCTGGAAACGTTCTTGCTACTCCGCGAAGAGACCGAGCGGAAGGCGGAAATCCGCCGTGCGGAAGCGGATCCACAACGTCGTGACGATGCTGCAACCCAGTAGGCACGTCGCCTCGCGGACAAGACGGAAGCTGAAGAGCGCCGTCGTCAAGACAAGCTCGAGATGGACGAACGAGCTCACCATGACAAGGAAGAAACCAGAGGTCGCACGCAGGAGATCATCTTGCTCTTGCGAGCATCAACAAGAAGCCCTAAGGGCCATTGAAAACCAAAGAAGGCGGCAGAAGTGTGGTGTTGTAGAACACACAAATACCGTCAGATGTGGATTCCTTACACAAACCACAACAAATCGCCGAGTTAGGTCGGCGGTTGTACGGCCTGCGCAGAGGGTGGTCTCCTCGCGGTTCGGCCCTTCCGGGACAGACGAGTGGCTCGCGTCCACTCGGTTCCGACTAACCAAGTCAGAGCACTTCCGAGGCTCCGCCGAGTTTGGTTCGGCGGAGCTCGTTCACAAACCCTGTGCCCTCAACCAAAGGATGGACGACGGCGCGCGAGCGCTTTTACAGGTCACCAAGCGCAGAGGCTGCTCAGCTAGAAATGTTACGGCACCCGGGCTATCCGACGTACCGGCCCGCTGAGTATGCGGGGCTTTCTTTCGCGCGTAGCGAGACTTTGTCCTACCCGGACCGACCTAACCTCGTGGCGCTACCAGTCCATACCCTACAAGCTATGCCTCTCGAGTATCGACGGCAGGCATGATTCAGCCCTGTGCAGGGACTTACCGGAAGAGTGTACACGTGTCTTGGACTAGGAAAATTCTGCTCTGTTATCTTCTGAGAGCCTTTTCGGCTCCCCTATTTAATTCTATGCTTCTCATACAAATATCTAGTGAAATGTAGTCGTTTCGGATCTCTACACCCTTCCGCTGGGTTCAGGCGACCGTTAAACTCAGCGGCTATCCGGATAGCATCATCCGGACAGATCGCTGAGTACTTGTCGTGATCCTTTGTTCCTAAGCTCAAGGTTATCAGACCGAGCCGATTCTTGATCTAAAGTAGGTTAGCGTATGATCGAATCTGGAAATCCCTACACCACAAAAGTCTGACACCCTCGAAGTGACGTCGTTTTTACCTTTAGAATCTCTACAACTCACTAAAAAATACTTTTGGATGTCAAATTACTAGCAAGGTCACATATCGAAACGAAACAAAATCCAACAGCTTGAAATGTTTACTAAGAAGCAAATTTCAGTCTAGATGACAATCAGGTTCACAGTAAACTAAAATATCGGCCTTACAAAGCAACTCCTTCATCCATAACACCCGAAAGGTCGTACGTATTTGCGAGACCCCGACAGTCCGTATCCGTTAGTTGATAAGGCGAAACAAATTGTCCAGCCTCATGCCGCACAGCTGTGGATCGTATGGGGAGCATCAAATTAAGCCGGAAGTGTACCTTCTGTATACCCCCATGCCCCATTCGCCTGCTTGACGCACTAAATTTATAGCATTATGAAGGGCGCGTGCTTGACTGCGCAGGGCAGGATGAATCCGCTCTAAGTCGCCGTCCTTCAGCGGCGTTCATATACGTCCGGCCATCGATGTGGAGCACGGAAAGGCAGGATCAGACACGACGTTCTTTCTTGCATCTGGGCACAGCACCGGGTCCAGGAGCTTCGTCCGGAATTCCATCGAGGTGCCCGAGTCGTTCCAGGACCTGAAACAGTTGTGTTTGCACCGGATTATACAGCCATCAGCCGCAAAACAAATGGTCCCCGTAACAAATACTGTATGCAGCCACTCGTTGTACATCGCGTTCTGTAGATCAGCGTTGGATGGCTGCTGCACCTACATAAATAGAATTTGTAAGATATTCGATAAATTCACTTTGTAAATGCAAACATGTACGCACATGTAGGCTTTCACCGTCGCTAGACCCGAAGGTGCGGTGAAGAAGGGGTTCGCGGTCTTCTACCAACCTCCACAGCTTGTCTTGATGGCCTGGTGACGGACTGGATATGCGCGCAGTAGCGAAACCGTGTAGCGCCTTGTTCAACGACTCCTCCGCTTTCCGTAGTGTCCTCGACAGCGTGCTGGGAGGAGCTCCAAAGAGCATACAGAGCGTCGTTTGCTCCATGGAGCTAGTGTAGAACACTAATACTAAGCCTAACACCTGGTGGAGGTTACAGACTTTGGCGGTCGTCCACGTACTTTTGGCCTCGGTAAACTGTAGAAACTTGAAAAATGCTGTAAGAGCTGAGAGAAAGAGGACCTTTGGTACATGTACTGTTAGCTTCCAAGTCAAGAACAGCATCCAGCCGAACAATAAGAGGTCAACTCGTTAAACTGGTGGCGTTGAGGAAGTTTAGGTCGGTCACGTTCTCGTATAGAGCCATCCAGGACGCGTTGCTCGGGGAATCCATACAATACCCGGTCAAATAATGGCAGCTGCGCATGACGGCGCGCCTCGCCCCCTCCATTAGGAGGCCGGAGACCTCTCGGCGCACCTCGTGCAGCTCCTGCCTCTCCGGTTGATGGCCTCCGCCACAACAAGCAATGCCTCCGTGTCTTCTCTCTCCATGCTTTCCCAAACGTACGTAAATTTCGAAGTGACGTCCAAGAAGAGCTTCACCCTGCCTGTGACCCATTCGAAGCGTCGGGTACACTTCTATATAATGAGCTCGGTCTGCGTAAGATCTTGGTATACATAACCTGGGTAATTTTAGCAATATAAGAGGTCACTATCCCGAAAGCACACATTCGTCAGCAATTCCACATCGCTTCAGCCAGAGCAACACATTAAATGCATCAAAAAAAGCTATATTCCTATGCAGAGCATACGAGTACAGCCTCAATTTCTGCACGCACGAAATAACCGCTCTAAGTTTCCCCAAAGCAACGGAAACCTCTTTTCCAAGGCAAAGTTTAGTGCTTGGCTCAAGTACGTAACTGAGACACACGCGTCCTGGGAAAGTGCAGCGATTATAGGGCTTCAAGGCTCTTACACTAACGACAAGATGATGGAGATCTTTAACGCAACTATACATAGGACAGAGGTCTTTGGATATGCCTCATTTGTGGTATTTGTGGTGGACATTTTGTTTTTTAAGTTCAACATAAGTGTAAGGTATGACAGGCTTATCTGCTGCAAACACGACACGTGCTTATGCTAATTATGGAAGGGACCCAGTGCCGGCAAGAAAAATCGAAGAGAGCAAAATTGTGTCTTACCCGAAAGGTACTTTAAAAATGTATTTTGCATTTATTGGACATACTAATTAGAAATATTAGTATTTACTGTTAATACAGGGCACGTTTACACTGTTAAAAAAGCGTGTATGAACGCTTGGGTGTGGCATTTCTATCTACGTACCCTACTTGTCCAACACATTTTAGAAGGCTTGGCTCTACTGGTGGACAACTTAGATTGTCGTTTCTCTGGTGAATCTGAATTGATCGTCAAGAACGAGCTGCGCTCTACTCTCCAACCTCTCCCTAAAATTTCGACGTCGGTTTGGCAGCCCTTAGATGTGGGCACCATTGGCCCATTGGAAGCCAAGTTAAAGATTCTTTGGGTAGGAGAAAGACTTTGAAAACTCAAGCCAAGTGAAAAAAGATAAAAAGAAAACGGCCGCCGACAAGAGACTGGATACAATCAAGCGAACAATCAAAGCGTGGGAGACGCTTAGCCCAGAGGCTGTCACGAAGGCGTTCAACAAAGCGCTTCTAGCTAAGTATTAGTGAATATAGCAACCTCCTTGTTTATCAAAAATTTAGTATTTTCTCATAAAACGATTTGTAATTCCAGGCTCCAAGCGCAGAGGCTGCTCAGCTAGAAATGTTACGGCACCCGGGCTATCCGACGTACCGGCCCGCTGAGTATGCGAAGCTTTCTTTCGCGCGTAGCGAGACTTTGTCCTACCCGGACCGACCTAATCTCGTGGCGCTACCAGTCCATACCCTACAAGCTATGCCTCTCGAGTATCGACGGCAGGCATGATTCAGCCCTGTGCGAGACTTACCGGAAGAGTGTACACGTGTCTTGGACTAGGAAAATTCTGCTCTGTTATCTTCTGAGAGCCTTTTCGGCTCCCCCTATTTAATCCTATGCTTCTCATACAGATATCTAGCGAAATGTAGTCGTTTCGGATCTCTACACCCTTCCGCTGGGTTCAGGCGACCGTTAAACTCAGCGGCTATCCGGATAGCATCATCCGGACAGATCGCTGAGTACTTGTCGTGATCCTTTGTTCCTAAGCTCAGGGTTATCAGACCGAGCCGATTCTTGATCTAAAGTAGGTTAGCGTATGATCGAATCTGGAAATCCCTACACCACAAAAGTCTGACACCCTCGAAGTGACGTCGTTTTTACCTTTAGAATCTCTACAACTCACTAAAAAATACTTTTGGATGTCAAATTACTAGCAAGGTCACATATCGAAACGAAACAAAATCCAACAGCTTGAAATGTTTACTAAGAAGCAAATTTCAGTCTAGATGACAATCAGGTTCACAGTAAACTAAAATATCGGCCTTACAAAAGCAACTCCTTCATCCATAACACCCGAAAGGTCGTACGTATTTGCGAGACCCCGACAGTCCGTATCCGTTAGTTGATAAGGCGAAACAAATTGTCCAGCCTCATGCCGCACAGCTGTGGATCGTATGGGGAGCATCAAATTAAGCCGGAAGTGTACCTTCTGTATACCCCCATGCCCCATTCGCCTGCTTGACGCACTAAATTTATAGCATTATGAAGGGCGCGTGCTTGACTGCGCAGGGCAGGATGAATCCGCTCTAAGTCGCCGTCCTTCAGCGGCGTTCATATACGTCCGGCCATCGATGTGGAGCACGGAAAGGCAGGATCAGACACGACGTTCTTTCTTGCATCTGGGCACAGCACCGGGTCCAGGAGCTTCGTCCGGAATTCCATCGAGGTGCCCGAGTCGTTCCAGGACCTGAAACAGTTGTGTTTGCACCGGATTATACAGCCATCAGCCGCAAAACAAATGGTCCCCGTAACAAATACTGTATGCAGCCACTCGTTGTACATCGCGTTCTGTAGATCAGCGTTGGATGGCTGCTGCACCTACATAAATAGAATTTGTAAGATATTCGATAAATTCACTTTGTAAATGCAAACATGTACGCACATGTAGGCTTTCACCGTCGCTAAACCCGAAGGTGCGGTGAAGAAGGGGTTCACGGTCTTCTACCAACCTCCACAGCTTGTCTTGATGGCCTGGTGACGGACTGGATATGCGCGCAGTAGCGAAACCGTGTAGCGCCTTGTTCAACGACTCCTCCGCTTTCCGTAGTGTCCTCGACAGCGTGCTGGGAGGAGCTCCAAAGAGCATACAGAGCGTCGTTTGCTCCATGGAGCTAGTGTAGAACACTAATACTAAGCCTAACACCTGGTGGAGGTTACAGACTTTGGCGGTCGTCCACGTACTTTTGGCCTCGGTAAACTGTAGAAACTTGAAAAATGCTGTAAGAGCTGAGAGAAAGAGGACCTTTGGTACATGTACTGTTAGCTTCCAAGTCAAGAACAGCATCCAGCCGAACAATAAGAGGTCAACTCGTTAAACTGGTGGCGTTGAGGAAGTTTAGGTCGGTCACGTTCTCGTATAGAGCCATCCAGGACGCGTTGCTCGGGGAATCCATACAATACCCGGTCAAATAGTGGCAGCTGCGCATGACGGCGCGCCTCGCCCCCTCCATTAGGAGGCCGGAGACCTCTCGGCGCACCTCGTGCAGCTCCTGCCTCTCCGGTTGATGGCCTCCGCCACAACAAGCAATGCATCCGTGTCTTCTCTCTCCATGCTTTCCCAAACGTGCGTAAATTTCGAAGTGACGTCCAAGAAGAGCTTCACCCTGCCTGTGACCCATTCGAAGTGTCGGGTACACTTCTATATAATGAGCTCGGTCTGCGTAAGATCTTGGTATACATAACCTGGGTAGTTTTAGCAATATAAGAGGTCACTATCCCGAAAGCACACATTCGTCAGCAATTCCACATCGCTTCAGCCAGAGCAACACATTAAATGCATCAAATAAAGCTATATTCCTATGCAGAGCATACGAGTACAGCCTCAATTTCTGCACGCACGAAATAACCGCTCTAAGTTTCCCCAAAGCAACGGAAACCTCTTTTCCAAGGCAAAGTTTAGTGCTTGGCTCAAGTACGTAACTGAGACACACGCGTCCTGGGAAAGTGCAGCGATTATAGGGCTTCAAGGCTCTTACACTAACGACAAGATGATGGAGATCTTTAACGCAACTATACATAGGACAGAGGTCTTTGGATATGCCTCATTTGTGGTATTTGTGGTGGACATTTTGTTTTTTAAGTTCAACATAAGTGTAAGGTATGACAGGCTTATCTGCTGCAAACACGACACGTGCTTATGCTAATTATGGAAGGGACCCAGTGCCGGCAAGAAAAATCGAAGAGAGCAAAATTGTGTCTTACCCGAAAGGTACTTTAAAAATGTATTTTGCATTTATTGGACATACTAATTAGAAATATTAGTATTTACTGTTAATACAGGGCACGTTTACACTGTTAAAAAAGCGTGTATGAACGCTTGGGTGTGGCATTTCTATCTACGTACCCTACTTGTCCAACACATTTTAGAAGGCTTGGCTCTACTGGTGGACAACTTAGATTGTCGTTTCTCTGGTGAATCTGAATTGATCGTCAAGAACGAGCTGCGCTCTACTCTCCAACCTCTCCCTAAAATTTCGACGTCGGTTTGGCAGCCCTTAGATGTGGGCACCATTGGCCCATTGGAAGCCAAGTTAAAGATTCTTTGGGTAGGAGAAAGACTTTGAAAACTCAAGCCAAGTGAAAAAAGATAAAAAGAAAACGGCCGCCGACAAGAGACTGGATACAATCAAGCGAACAATCAAAGCGTGGGAGACGCTTAGCCCAGAGGCTGTCACGAAGGCGTTCAACAAAGCGCTTCTAGCTAAGTATTAGTGAATATAGCAACCTCCTTGTTTATCAAAAATTTAGTATTTTCTCATAAAACGATTTGTAATTCCAGGCTCAACAACAAAGCGACTAAAAATTTTCTGCAAATCATTTCAAGATAACTATGACCAACCGTGGCAGTTACATTCTGTCCGTCGCTGTACTACTACCGGTAGCTCAACTACTAGTAGAACTTATGGATAAATATACTTTGCAGACTGTGCAATGCACAGTACAGTGCACCGGGACCCTGCAGTCCGCACCTCCTTTTACTACTAATCATGTGCAGCTACCGGTATCCTATTACGGGTACAGGATAAGGTACATGTACTAGGGTAAGCTTACATATCCATGATCATGTACATATTGCGACGTATTGATATGATAGCCAAAATAATTCCTTAACTATACCAAAAACAAAAAAATGAGACAAAATATAATGAATCCGACGGTCCCTATCCAATCAAAATGAACCTCGATATGTCTAGTCGAACCAAAGAAAAAGAAGCCTACCACAGTGTATTATCAACATTAGAGTCCTGCTTTCTTCCCAAGCGCTACGAATAGTCGGATCGGAAATTGTAGCCAATGCATCGATGTCTCTGTGCGATCTTCTTTCGCTTTTCGCTTGCACTGCGCTTCTGCCGTGCAAGAAGGCGCTCTCGTATTGTCGAGTGTAGGTTTGATCGAATTGTTGCGATGTCAGCTGCCATTGCCAACGTGCGCAGCTTTTTCTTAACCCATCTAACACGAAGATTTATTCTGTATCATACAGAACAAAAATACTACTAATCAAAGTATACCTCGACAACTAAAAACATTTTCTTCATACCAGCCCTTTCGCAGTTGGTGTGTGATAGACCCTGCCAATTTGCACAAAAATACTACGAGGTTAGACAGAAACGTGTTGAATTTGAAGTTGAAACGCAATTCTATTGGCTGAGAGATGGGTATAAAATTGATTTTACTGGTGAAGTTGATGTCTCGTTGAATCTGATTGGCACTAGCAAGTTTGCGCTCAAGCTTCGAGCGCCAATTTGGATGGCTGCGCCACGTGCCGCACACTGCGCGACGCTCACCAAATTTTCAGCCAGGTCCTAACTACAGATACAGAAGTAGAGAGGAACTGGCTGAAAAGTTTGGTGTGCTGTCAAACTGGTAAGTGGACCACGATGTATAGCTTTCGATTTCTTATGCTTATTACTCTACGTCGTCTTCATCACCAGAACTATCCGCACGTTTGCGCTTCCTGAAGCGTAGGCGCTTCTTTACGTGGGGTGGAATGAGGGTGCCGTTACCCCACGTCTTGTGCCAGATTTGGCTGCACGTGAGGTTGTTCCCGGTTTCTTCACGACGGACACGACTGCAGAGCGGTACGTAACCGTCAAAAGCTTCACAGCAAGCCTTGCAGAAATAGCTCGTCTCCAGTCCTTTGGTTTTTAAAGGTGCCAGCACTAAACACACCTTGCAGAGATGCTGACGCCGCTTGCCGTGGTTAAGTTGCTCATTGTTTTCCAGCACGTGCTCGCGTGTAGGCATTGGGACGGTCGCTAAATCCTCGGCGTTCGTGTTGCTCAAAACGTGGCTGCCGTGACTCCAAGCAGCTCCATCTGAAGCCGGCGCATGTACTCAGCATGAGTGGGTACAGGGTTTGGTTCTTTTTGCCACCGCTAAATTTGTGGATTATAACCCCCATTGGCTAATCGCCGTGTCCACGAAAGCCAAGAAAGAGCTGCTTGTAGAATTTTCTAAAGACGACACACTGCTGAAGGGAGTAGCTCTGGAGACGTAGCTGGTCATGCCAGTCTACTCCGCCCATCCCGAGTGGTAGTCGATCCACTAGCTGCGGACACGGTACTTGCGTCACCGCGCCTGTGCGCTTGTCCGTCCTCCGTACGTTAGTCACGGTAGTAGCACACCCGGTGGCAATCATGTTTACTGGCTTGCTGTCCATCCAGGAAACGGCTAGTAGCTTCGAATGTATCGTCGAGTGAGCAATTCGGTAAGTTCCGCGCGGCATCCAAGCTGGTCGTTTCTTTTGTGTAAAGCGGGAGATTCTTAGGTGCTCCCAAGCGGTCGCTGCGATGTGTCCCCACAAAGTAGTAGCCCTTGTCCAACAGGGTCAGTGCCAATGCACACGAGCTGTAGAAGTTGTCGGTAACAATGAGTCGCTTGCCAGGCTGCCCGTCCAATGCCTTAGCGATGTTGCGAATGACAGCCTTTTGCGCCACTCCCTTTGCTTTCTTTCTGTCCGTCTCGGCCCCCAAGTACACTTCAACTCTGTAGCATACAGAATAACATACACAACCTCATTGTCAAGTGAGTTTCTTCTGTATAATACGACATACATCAGTTCTGATGAATACAGAGTAGCCGCTCTACCTTGAGCAATAGCCCGTTTCAGCGCAACACGTCATATAGCACTTCGTGCCATACTTATGCGGTTTGTCCTTGTTGTAAACTCGGATAGGATTGAACTGACTTCTATTGGGGATCGTGCCTTCGTCGAAACTCACTTTAGCGCCCATCCGATATCCCCGGCGGAACGCCGTCTCGATGGTTTGCAAGATCGGCCGCACTTTCCACGCCTTATCACCTGACGCTGGAACTGTTGTACCGCTGGCAAAGTGGAGGAACCGAGTGATCATAGAGGAACCGAGTGATCATCTTGAAGCGGTCGCGTTTCATGTACCGCCCAAACGTCCCACGAGGCACCGCACCGCCGTCGCGTGTTGACCAGTGCTTACTCAAACCATCGGTATGTCCACACAATGTCCTAGCCACGAGAAGGCCAACGACATGAATTATTTCATGAACTTGCACGGGTTTCACTCTCTGCAGCTTTGCCTTGATCTCTTCTAGTGACTGCACTTGTTTTTGCGGGTCTTTATCGTGAGCTGCAAGATGACGAAGTCGAGTTTTTTCGGCGATACTTGGAATACAATGCAGGCGATACGCATTGGTTTCGTCGGTGATGCGCACCCACAGAGCTTTCGGCAGGAAGTAGAAAAACATACCAAGAGGCAAGGCAGCAAAAGCAGCAGCTGACTTAGTAGGCCATCGTAGAGATCGTCAACACTGTCCAGTTGTAGCTCACCGGTATTCAGTGCCATACAGAATAAGTTAGCTCGAATACAACAATTCTGTAGCATACAGATTTATTACCGCTGTGGTTCTCGTCATACAACTTCCAACCGGACAGTCCGAGCTGGCGCATGGCATCGTCATCTTGTCGAAATAGCTCGCTCTCATCTTCGAATTCGGTGTCCGACTCGATTTCACTCTCGTACTCAACACAAGCTGCTGATGGTGGGGCAACTGCGTCATCTTCGTCGTCACTTTCTCCGTTGTCTAAAAATGGCTCCGAAGATACGTTGATATCGTCCGTCGCTAAGGGACCGAACAATACCTCCGTACGCATGGCGTCGATAAAACCTTCGGTGTCAAAGGCATCCACACCAATGTGACGACCACTCTCACTTGAATTGACACTGGTGTCCAGCTCTGGATCCTCCGAAATACATGCGTTGTCGCTACCTTGTTCTGTATACTTCGGATTAGATCCTTCGCCTGATGAATGGGTGGCTTCTCATCAGGGGAACGTGCCGCTGGACTTGAAAGTGCTTCAGTAGTATCTGCAGCCGCCATCGTCAAAGATGAGGCTCGTTGGGTAGCGTCGGCTTGAGTCGCCAGAGTTCCAACGGGGGCTTCGCTTGCAGCAGCAGCTTGAGTCGTCGGGGTTTCAACGAGCGGACGCAGCAGCAAGTTTTTTCGGTGGGGGAAGCGGTAATTTCAGCTCAAGCATTCCCTCAGTCCGAGCAAACATCATAAGCTCGTTTTCTCCTACGCCAAATCAAGTTATTTAGTCTATGAAGGACTTTAGATAGCAATTGAGCGCTAACTTACAGACAAAGTGGTCAACGCGACGCTGTGCTGCATCTAAGCTGCCAGCGACACCAGGCTTCACATAGGTAAAATCCACACTTAACCCCTTCGGTTTTCACCTTCCATCCCTGCTTGAAAAGCTTGCGCCATAGCTGCTTGAATGT
This sequence comes from Phytophthora infestans T30-4, assembly GCF_000142945.1. NCBI lineage: Eukaryota > Oomycota > Peronosporomycetes > Peronosporales > Peronosporaceae > Phytophthora > Phytophthora infestans. The sequence continues at coordinate 608,449 of NW_003303758.1, read as the reverse complement.
TTTTTCGTACGGGCCGTTCATTGTGGGGAGAACGGATTGTGCGGGACGAGAGTCATGTGTGGTGGTCTGTAAATCAAAACGGCTCATTACAGAATTTTCAAACCTCCATGAATTATATATTTCTTTTCTATGATGCCAGGGAAATCCCCGTCTATCTTCGCTGCGAAGATCTTCAATGATAAAGTCGCATACAAAACGATAGTATGCGGTGAATTAGGCTGATGGTAAGATCGTTTGATATAAGATCCTGTCCTATAGCTTATTCTGTATTATACAGAATAGCGCCTTGGAAGGGTTAAAAGGTCATACCACTTCTACATTTAGAGGCTAGAGGACCGACGTTGCATTCTTCGGCAGTAAAACTACTTCGGTTCCAAGTTTGGCAAGTGCTGTAATCGAGTCGTCGGAGACATGACACTTTAAATTGTCTAAGTATAGTGCCGGACTGCCCGGATATTCATCGGACGTGTACTGCTCTCACATTGTCTCAATAAAGTTGTTTTTCCACGTGGTAGCATTCATCCACTCACTGTCTTGGACAGCGTAAAACGCTCCTTTGGGAAGTCCCGCACATTCTTTCTCAACATCGTCTCCTGGTTGGGCTATATAAATAATCAAAGGGTACAACTTCTGACCAGCAGCCGACACAGCAAGGAGCACTGATGCCCTGTAGGAATGGCGATTACTGAGCACTTTAGCACTCTTTCGGGATCCTTTGCCAGCAATAATGCGACTGTCATCATCGTCTTAATAGACGCCCGTTTCATCCACGCTCCAAAAAAAGGCTGGTGGGTAGGCCTTGAGTACCGCAGAGCCTGTCGCCGTGGCAAACTTCTGCTGCTCTAGTGCAAGCTGTTGACTAGACAGCACCAACCTGGTTGGACGACAAAAGGAGTAGCCATGCCGATGGACTAAACGCTAGACGAGGCGGTACAGACTAGCAGGAATCTGTTTTAAAAGATAGTCTGTAGCCCACTTAGCAAATTCCTCCTTAATAACGATCACGGTGGGGCTTGCTCTCAATGAGAAGCTATCTTTGCGCATCTTCTTAATCCAGTGTACGACAATGTCGCTGTGAGGAAACAGCGGCGGGCGGTCCCGACCTCTAAGGTCACTTTTGACCTTGCTTTTGACGCGCATGCCTTCTGGGGCTTCAACGCATTTTGACACCACGCGTGAATACTTGATGACTGGCGAATAGAATACCGACGCGCTAGCTGAATTCCCGCAGACTTATTTCTTTTCCGTTCGTAGGTCGTATAGTTTTTGCTAGTGTATGCGCATTGATAATTGCAATGTCCATGAGCCATGTAAACATCGTCATACCCAAGAGTTTTTCGCGGCGGCGGATTGGGTTGGTGCTGCGTAGTTAGTCGACTCGGTCGACCACGTTCATGCAAAGATTGTAGGCTGCAATAAATGTCGGCGCCATGAAAGCACGGCGGTGCATCATGCGGTCTTCAGTCCACCGTTGAATTGGGTAAGTTCCATGACAGCACAACACAGCCTCGGTGGACGTAGAAGGGATCGTAGGCTGAGAAGGCGTTGTCTTCAGGTCGTTGGTAAAAAATATATCATCCTTTTTGTCCTTGTATATGACCTACCCAGCCTTCTCGGCTTGGACAATAACCGGGACGTAAGTGGTTCGTTGTGCCTTCGGCAATCGACGCTGTCTAGCCTGATGCTTCTTCTGCGTCTCCTTCTAGCCTGGCTCTAGCCCCACTGCAGCTACCAATTCCCCGCTGCAACGCTCACTTGCATCCGCTCGCTCGATGGATGCTTTGACTGCAGGTTTGTTCCACTTGTCCACCAGATTTAATCTCACCGCTCCCAGTAAATGCATCTCGCCGTCAATATCCGTTAGCAGAGCATGGGCGAATGTGGTCTTGTGTAAACGTCATCTGACACCACCAGTCTATGCCCAGCTGACGAGCGCATGACTTTGGCGTGATGCCTGGCCATGGCTATCCACATAGCTGTTGCTGAGTCTGCTTCGATGGGTACATCATCGGCGTCCAATGTATTGGAGAGCGGCGAGCGTAGAGTAGGAAACAAACTTGTATAGCGCTCAGCAGGCGTTGAAGGCGTCCTATTGCCCGACGAGTTATCCCAAAGTGAGTGCACATACAGTGAACCCCACCCCATGACGGTGTAAAACCGAATGCCATACTTGTTGGTTTGGATGGAATAAACGTTTTCGCCCGGGTCCTTGCTTTAGTTGCTACAGTCATCTCATCAAGGCTGCGCACACCAACTGGAACTGCGAACTCAGCGAACCTCTTTTGCTCCATAACACCCCGGCAGCACCACAGTGGATCTTTCTCCTTGTCAAAAGATGAGTCTTGCGGGGGGTGAAGTGTCAATGACCCACGAATTTGCTGGAATCTTGTCCTTGTCATAGTGTCAATAAAAGCACTCTGCCTGAGACAGCGACTAGTAGACCAGTAGTCAGCGATGTCATTCAGAGGGCAAATGGCAGTTGCAATTTCAAGTCCTAAGTAGGCATTGAATTCCGTCTCGGTTATAGCTGCATGTCCGGTACCAATAAGGACATCTGATGTCCACTTTCGGAGCCTCTCCTTGAGTGCCGCCATGAAAAAGAGAGAAAACACGCCATACTCCGAGTTATTGTCGTACGCTTAGACACTTGGTCTGCTATCGCGACGTGAAAACTGCTTTGGTCTTTTAGTGCAGCAATATCTTGCTCTGCGATGTCGCCATGCATGCGTCGACGACTGGGGGCCTCTGCTTCTGACACAAGTATATGTGCACGCTCGCTTCTCCTTCGGATGTAGCACCGTCGCCGCTGGCGTCCGTCATGCTTGTGTCTAGCTCATCTTCGAGGTCAACATCCCAGTCTGCTGTCATGTCTTTGGTGTTGTCCATGCTGCACACCGATCGGTTGCGAATGTGGGCAGGAGGGGGAAACCCTTAACTGACTTATATCGATGTAACGAGGGGCTGTGAGATGCTTTGGTAGGGGTTACCACAGACCCCTACTAAGGTCATGGCTACACTTCAAAGCGCTTGATTCAGTTTTAGACCAATCAAATCTACTAATTCTCGCTGGTAGAGGTATCCTCGGTCCTCTACCATGTCTGGTTGCTAAAGGGTTAAAGTTGGCCAAATGATTTCCGCACTTAACCGGATATGTGACATTTGTTGTAAACTGCATTCTAAAACACTGTAAGACTGCCCTTATTCAATTGCTTTTAACAAGGGCTAATAAATAACACTTGAATCTCAAAATTGAAAAATATTGAGCCCACAACACTTCTAAATGTATCGTCATTTTGTGGCGATAATATTTTTGGGCGACCACAACTCCTCCGGGTTTAAGCATTCTGTAGCCAATAAATGCTCAAGAGATAGAGGAGACGCCCCGCTTTCGTTTAGAGAGCTTCGTACTTAAGTTCGTAAGTATCATTCTGCCTGACACTGTGAATAAATAATCTTAGCTAACGTTTTGACGAGAAGGACAATATATGAATTTTAGTATGGTCTGCTACTCATTGAGATGTGACAAGCATTCGTAACACGATTGTCTTACGCTAAAAATTCGTATTCTATTGGGGGGAAATGCGGCATACGATGACGCTGATAGTGTGGCCCCCGTTTCCCTCACCCCGCGGCAACACACAGCGAAGAAGGTTGATCCTATTCCCTCAGGAAATAGCCACTAAACACATTTAAATCTATCACAATTGGCAAGCAACTGTTTAACAATAGCAGCGAAGCATCCACTATTGTATTTTGATCGTTTTCGATTTGAAAACCAGTGATGATTCATTAAATATCACATCAAGTGTTTGAGCTGGGAGTCCACCTTAAACAGGGAACCCGAAAAATTATTTTAGAAAATACATTCTTATTTTTATCGTAAAAATTAATTTTCAGGTGCGGCAAATACCCAAAATGTATTTACGAATTGGTGGGTAGAACATTATTTTTTTTGCTCGTCTGTGACGCTCGAGATGATCTTGTTTCTCAAGTACTGGGACGTTACTACAGTCAACGGATGCATAAAGGTAGGAAATGGCGAACATGAGGGTAAATGTGGCCTTCTGTTTAACTTTTACACCAATTGTAATAAATAATCCTTATACCGAATTCCCTTAGTTATGACATTCCGAAAAGTGTTCGCACATAGACCAGAAAGTGCATGTACTGTCTATCTAAAGTGTTCATATTACTGTAAATTATTATCTGCAACGGCTCGAAACATGTCGTCAAAATCATCGTCCAAACTAAATTCTCCTATCTTCATGTTTAAATCCCCCGATATTAGGACTTCATTTACGATGTCATTTACATCCTCGTGCACTGAGGTACTTTGTGCGCCGCTGTGAAGGATGACACGAGGTTCTTCCTCACTTTACGGCTTTGTCCTCCTGGAAGTCGTGGTCGCCCTTTTGGGCGGCGGCGTTGCGTAGGAGCCATTCGATGGCAAAATGCACAGACAAAACGACAGTTTGTACGACTGAATGCGATAACTAAGGATGCACGGAGGGCTTTCCCGTTCGGCCCCTGCTTGGCTGAAACCATCCTGAATGTCATAATAAATACTACGTGATAACTAAGGGAATTCGGTACGCACGAGGACTCTCGACTTTGAGGAAGTGGTGAACATGCACAGATAATGTATTTCTGTAATGTTCAAGCTGCAATTATTAAATTTTGTTAATAGAGTTTTGCCCTACACTATTTATTGCCGCAGATCCAGGTAATAGGTATAAATGATATTGTCCTGACCTTATACTCACCTACCATTATAATATATACCCGACGGCCATGTTAGAAGCCGCCGACTGAGGCACTATTTGAAAGCTGCTGTATGCAAAGGAGGAATGAGAAAAAGGGAAAAGTTTCTAATAATTAGCTGGGACAAATAAAAGGCGGATGGAATACCACAGCCGTATACGTAGTACATAAGGCAAGATCGTCAGTGCTGACATTGTGCAGCTCTCTGATCCTTCGATGATATATGTATCGGTTTAGAGACGAGCTTCAAAAGGCCATACGCAAATAATGGCATGCGAATCCGTTTATTTTTATTATAACCATGATGTCAAACTTATTCAGGCAGGTCGGCAAAGCCCACTGACCGATCTGAATTTAAATGTGCGATAGATCTCATTCTGGACCTTTGGTAAGTGCTGACTGCGAAGGTTGTTGCTACAACCTTTGCAACCCAGCACATAATCTACCTTCTGTCAACAAAGCGGTCATAACATATTGTCGCGAGAGCTCACACTACAAGCCGTCAGCTTCTACTCCTAGCGTTGTCACTGAAGCCGCTCGCTGAGCAGTGCTCAGTGACTTATCAGCAATCAGACCGGCTGGTTTTTCCGTAACCCCCTCGTCTTACGAATGCTCGATGGTAAATGGCAGAGTTCTAATATTCAAGTAAGCGCAAGTTTACCCTAACTTATTATTTGAGAAAATACGAAATATGTTTTTAAATCAATTCAGAAACAACCTTACAAGTTCTCTCAATGTAATGTACCTGAGCAAGTTGTGTGGCTACACGCACCAAAAACATACCAAGTTACAAAAGCAGCTACTATTGGTAAATTCCAGAACATGTAAGCTATAGTTGTTCGGATAGATTACACGTTTTAGCACACCATTTTGGTGGCCCATATGTCCGTCGTATCTCTTTCCGCAGTATTATTATGCAAAATAACTTCACTTTTTTCACGACTGACCCGTTATTATTGTACTCGTCATTGAACGTTGGACCAGATTATTTTAACATGCCATTTGAATTGGCGAAACTCCTCGAGTTAACACCAAAATAGAACAAGGAGCCTACGTAAATGAACCTTAGCATCTCGTGCATCTAGTGAGCTATTTACGTCCTTACTAACATGTCCGAGCCAAGTACCTCGCAGCAAGAGCTGACGCCAGGCCAGAAGGATTACGTAGTACGGTGCTTTGACTTCATGTCCAAAGCCAAGGAAGATGGCCTCTTTAGAGGGCAGCGAACCCGGGACATGGTTGCTGAGTGTCTACAGATAGCACACGGCATTGTTACGACTGTGCCGAGCATCTACAGTTCCGACAATGAGACCAAGTTTGAGGTGCACATCAGCAATTTAGCGGTGCATGTTCCTTATCAGCTATTTAACGTTAACCTCTATTAGTTTATATATGAACTCAACGCGGAAGGAGGCGTTACTACGACCTAGGATAAGGGGTCTGTTTAAATAAATATTTGTTTTTTCCTTGCACTCAAATTGTTACAATCGTAATCGGATTTGCTGCTGTTCAGTTGTGTACTTTCTTGTACTTTCTTGCGCAAATCCATGTGGTTTTGGGAATTTCTTAATCAAATGACCGCCTCAAAGGCAACCCGTTTCCCGTAAACCTGGGGCATCTGGAAAGAGTTTTAAAATAGTCTTGTAGCGCAAAAACGACTGCGAATCAGCTAATTCTGACCACATTTTTGAAATCTACGCCCGATTTTACCCCTTATATCTAACTGCTGCTATAGGATTTGGGTTGTTGAATCTTCATAACAGATGGCTACATTCTGGTCCAAGGACTTGTGACGAGTACAATAATTGCGACTATTGTTTTTTAGCTTGGTCGATCGAATCTCGGACATGATTGATCTCCTGTTCTAGCTGCAGCAAAACTAACGGACTCTACTATAATCCCATTGTCGGTTTTAACCTTCACTTTTAAGTTTTCAATTTATTGGCCAGCATGGCGATCAGACGCCGAGTCGCAGAAGGCGGCGAAGAGTCGGTAGAGGCCACACAGATGCTGGACAGAATTAAGTGTGTCAACACAATAAAAGCCTTACTTTTAATAAAACAATAGTAAGTACTAGAGTAAAACAGATCCTAAGAGCACTTGGATAGAGTGCACCAGCAGGCAGAGGCTGCCTGCCAACCAAACACGAGTGCGATGAGGACTTGAAGGCAGAAGGGAGAGATGCCGTCCGAGGACGCAGTCCGAGGACGAGCTCACTTCTTCTTCTGCCTCAGCCTGAGCACAAGTCTAGAGAATATGTAGTTAAGAGATAAAGTAAATAAACTGTTTTGAGAGCTACTCTACAGCGTTCATTCTAACATTTCAAGTAAGATGGACAAGACTTCTGAGACCAACATGACCAGGCCGCAGTTTCACGGGAACAAGGCGCATTTCGCTGGTTGGAAGGACAAGCTCGTGGATTATCGGGCTGACGCCATCACGATTCTCGAACTTCAGCAAAATCAGGTGAAGCCGATGACGCGCTACGAGGATTGGTTCAAATCCCAGCCGTCAATCCCGCCTCTCGAAGGAGAGCGCACGGCGGAACGCGTGCAGGCGCACGAGCTGCAAGAAGCGCTGCTCAGGGGACAGAAATCCTACATCGAGGGTGTTCTGAGCCAGACGCTGCCAAACAACTTCGCTGACGTACGTTTCATGCGTGAGCCTGATATGGAAAGCCGTTGGAAACGTTATGGTCTCAACACTGCGTCCGGCGTGGTAGAGCGGGTGTAAAATTTCGAGAGAGTGGCCAACTTGGACTTCAAGAACGTTTTGCATCTGTTCCAGCAGCTCAAGGCTTCTGGCGAACAAGCGAACAGGAACAGCATCGAGGCGCTGGGTGAAAAGATCATATCGTCCATCTCATGCTCATCAAAGTCCTAGCTATTCTGCCTGGTCCTCATTAATTGAATATCCGCCAGGAGACTTCACGGTTAAGAAGGTGGAGCACAAACCGGTCGCCGTTTTCGGTACCAAGGGCAAGGCGCAAATCATGGCGCTGGGCAAGGGCATCGTGGTGAACCACGTGCAAGCCGGGACAGCCAAACCCAAGGCAAGTGCACGGGGCAAGCGAAAGGCCGCGCCCGAGCCCATCAACGATCCGCACTACAACGTGGGGCATAAATCGTGTCACTACTGTGCTGGGGAGTTCAACGATATGAATGATGTCGGTCCTCATCTGATTGCTGCCTGCCCCAAGATGAAGTACGGCTAGAGCTTGGGCGTCAAGCGTAGGAACATCTGGAGCCGCGGCAAACAAGTAGGCACTCGCTGGCCGAAGCCGCAAGAAAAGGGCAAGTCGGCTGCCAAGATCAAGAAACCAGCCCGCAAGCATGTCCCGGTTGAGGACTGTCTACCGAAACCGGTGAGCGCGTGCAAGACGGTCCAGCCAGCCGCTCCACAAACTCCACCGCCCATCGGCCCGCCAACGTCAATGTTGACACCCGGCTACGAAGATATGCACGGCATCGAGCCAATGGACACGGTCGAGTCCATGTCGTTCTTCGATACGCCTGTCAACACGGGACAAGTCACGGAAGCGCCAACCGGTGATGGGCAGATCGCCGACATGGCGGCAGGCGTCAACAAGATGACAGTTGGTATGGAACAAGCGGTAAGATCCATGTATCCTTTTCTGCTTGACAGTGAAACATTTCTGACCAATGAATCTTGGGTACTCGTATCAGGATGCGGGTTCAGGCTAACCAGTGAGGAGTCCCGTTTCGTGGAGAAGAGACCCGATAACGGTTGCATCTTTACAGGGCCAAAGCGTACAAATACACACATTGGCACTGTGAAACTTTATTTGCATGGTCCGGAAGGTATCCGACTGTTTTAGCTTACAAACATTGCGCTAGTACCGCATGCTCAGTCGAATATTCTTAGCGAATACGAGCTACAAAGGGGAGGGTATCAGATTATAGGGTCAGCCAATGGCGACTTTAAACTTGTCCTCTATGAGAACCAATTGTTTTTTTGTGGCCAAGGCAAATAACGGGGCGTATTATATACAATCCAAAACAGTAAAAGAAACGACAAGCGTTCTGCCTTGCGGTGAAAACGCAACCATGCAAGCCACTGGCACTGCCAGGAGTGGGCAAAGTAGAGGCTGCACTAAAGGAATGGCACGTAAAGTTGGTGCACTTGAACAAAGAGCAGGTGATCATAATGTTGACCAAACCAGTGGTAGCCGGTATGCTCACACTAAAGGCATCTGATCGAAGGCAAGCGTCATTCTTCCGTACAACATGTACGGAGATGAAAAAGAAACGGATGTCGTATCGCAATACAAAAAGCTCAAGAGATGCAAAGCCGATCAGCACGATACACATGGACACAAATGGTCCGATGAAGACAATGGAAGTATTTGGAACCGTGGGTATTATCAAGTACTTCTTGAGCATCATTGATGACAATACGAAATGGCGTTGGACATACGCTCTGCGGAACAAGAAAGACGTGTTCGAGAAGGTCCGAGAGCTTCTGCTGCAACTTGAGCGTGAAGGAAAGTTCACAATCAGGAGGATTCGATCCGATGGTGGAACTGAGTTCGTGAACTCAGCGTTCAAAGACTTCTGCAAGGAAAAGGGCATCATCTTTCAGACATCAAATACATACAGCCCCGAAGAAAACGGGGCGGCAGAGCGGGATCACCAAAGTAAACTAGACAGAGCTCGTTGTGCGCTTAAAGATGCTGACATGGAGCATAGATGGTGGCTGGAAGCCTTGATCTAAATGACCTACGCTCAAAACCGTACCCCAATGAGTCGGTTGGGTGGAAAGACACCATACGAGATGGTGCACGGGAAACCACCCAACATTAGTGGCTTACCTGTGTGGGGTAGTATCTGCTTTGCCCACATACCGGCTGCACTTCGCAAAGACAAGAAACCGTCTGCCAAAGCGCTAAAGTGCCGGTTCCGGGGTGTCTCAGAAGAAGCCAAGGGCTACAGACTATGGGATGCCTATAACAACAAACACATCGTTGCTCGAGATGTGCTGTTTGACACAGCCAATGTAGCAAACATTGTCAATCGAGCCTTTGACCAGTCCAACCCGGAGGTCACAACTCAATTTGCTCTGCGAGAGATACCAGGAGCAGTGGGAGAACAGCAGACTGCATCTGAGCATGAAACCGCTAAAGCAGTGGGAGTTGTCCCTTCTACTGTGCCTCCAATGGATCCCGCTGAAGCAGTGGGATTATACAAAAGAAAACAGAGCGCAGGGATAGTGGAAGCTTCACAGCCCGTATCGCGACCCCTTCGAGAGTCCAAACGATCAAAATGGTTCCAGGACTACCAGTGCTTCCGGTCCATCCTGGACAAATCTAACGCGGAAGAGATCCTAGAAAACAAAGTCTCTCTTACCAAAAACTATCAGAGAAGCTCTGTGTGGACCCCATAGGGAGCAATGGAAACAGACCCTAGCGTTAGAGTACGACTCTCTCATTGAGAACGGAACCTGGAGATTGGTACCACTACCGCCTGGCCGAAAGGCTCTACCATATCACTGGGTGCTCGTGGTGAAATACAACGCTGACGGTACTGTCGAGCGATTCAATGCACGACTCGTTGCTCAAGGTAACTACCAAAAATTTGGAGCTGGCTGTGACTAGGTATATGCACCGGTAGCAAGGTTTGAGTCCCTTCGCTTGGTGTTAGCCATTGGGACTATACGGTACTGTCATATCCATCAAATGGATGTCCACACTGCGTTCCTAAACGGTACAATGGAAGGAGAACAGAAATTCTACATGAGACAACCTCAAGGGTTTGCGAAGCGAGGCCAAGCGCAGCTGGACTATGAGCTTTAAAAGAGCATCTATGGGCTAAAGCAGGCCCCTCGCATCTGGTATAGAGTTCTGCATACCTACTTGACATCGATGGGGTTTGCTCGCTGCCACAAAGAGTTTTGTATCTACGTGCAAAACGTGGGATATGAATGGCTTATTGTCGTGGTATATGTCGATGACCTCACTATTATGTCTCGTGACATGGGGCCCATCATCGACTGAAAGCCGAACTGTCAAAACAATTCAAAATGTAAGATCTGGGAGACATTCACTACATCCTTAAGATGGAAGTGCGACGCAACAGAGAGCAGCGAGTGATGATGATCTCACAACGCAAGTATATCGCTGAGCTGATAGCTAAGTACAACATGGTGAACAACACACCTGTACTAACCCCACAAGTACCAGGGTTGACGCTAGAAGCTAAGACGAAGATGAATGCTGCGCAAATAGCATCGCAGCCTCTCGACTACAGACGCATAGTTGGATCACTCCAATACCTGGTTCGTGGACCGACCTGACATTGCCAACGCGGTGAGAGAATTATACAAGTTCCTATCGTGCTACAATCGTACACACTAAGAAGCGGCTAGACGAGTCCTTAAATACTTTAAAGGGACGTCGACGTACGGTCTACTACTCGAGGGAAAAGAGAGTGACGTGACTTACGAATGACGCGAGCTTCGCGTGTCAACCAAAAGAACGCAATCAGTCACCGGCTGTGTGATTAAAATGGCTGGAACCAGCGTGGCGTGGTGTAGTAGCAAGCAAGGAGGAGTTTCTCTCTCTACTGCTGAGGCAGAACTCACCGCACTAAGCGAAGGTGCCAAGGAGAGCGAGTGGCTATGGCATCTTCTAGGAGAAATGGGATTTCCACAAAAGGGTCCGGTGCAAGCCTGGTGCGACAGCAATGCTGCCATCAGCATCGTCTGAAACCCAGGAAACCACATAGCAAACAAGCACATTGAATTACGGTATCTATTTACGAGATATCTGGTGGACCATGGTCATCTCAAGATAACCTATTGTGTCACAACAGAGATGGCTGCCGTTATTCTGACAAAAGCATTGTCAACCTAACAATTCCTAAAGCTCAGGCATAAGCTAGGAGTGATGGATCTAGAGCTTACCCCTAGGACTTAGTGGGAGAATTGGCCAGCATGGCGATCAGACGCCGAGTCGCCGAAGGCGGCGAAGGGTCGGTAGAGGCCACACAGATGCTGGACATAATTAAGTGTGTCAACACAATAAATGCCTTACTTTTAATAAAACAATAGTAAGTACTAGAGTAAAACAGATCCTAAGAGCACTTGGATAGAGTGCACCAGCAGGCAGAGGCTGCCTGCCAACTAAACACGAGTGCGATGAGGACTTGAAGGCAGAAGGGAGAGATGCCGTCCGAGGACGCAGTCCGAGGACGAGCTCACTTCTTCTTCTGCCTCAGCCTGAGCACAAGTCTAGAGAATACGTAGTTAAGAGTAAAAGTAAATAAACGGTTTTAAGAGCTACTTTACAGCACTCATTCCAAAACATTTGCACCGCGTTTCTTAGATTTCAGAGTTTCTTAGGGCGAAGCACGACTTTGTCTAATGGTGTTTCAACATTTCTTTGGCTCATTTATGAATCGACACTTCCTAAGAACACTCGATATGATGTGGTCCTCACCTTAAATATGATTGGTTAAAAATCGCGTTTAAAGCATACGCTAATAGTGAGGTTTCTAGTTTTATTGATTTCGTCTGGTGCAACATCTATGACGAGATTCTCGTTTTCAGAAGAACTGGGTACATTCTCTACTCCACGTAAATTACCAAGCGGACGAATTGTGCTTTGCAGCGATTTTGGCAAAACAAGATTACCATAGCTTTAACATAGGGACCGGAAAACTCCGAAAAACATCAAAATGTAAGGTGCTCTAAAGGGGCACCAAGTCTCCCGAATCTCTAATACCATGACCGAAATTGCTTTAGATTTGGCACATACAATTTAATCGTGTACTGCAAAAACCCTAAGAGCATCTCCAGCGATTAGACTTATTGCTAAGTCTTATAACAGCCGTTCGCACCTGAGACCTAAAGATAGACCTCTTTGTACATTACAAGCCCACAGTAATTGGGCCTTTATCACGACTTAAATATTTTTGAACCAATTAAATACGTATACAAAATCTCTTGATTTCCGGGTATCCAGGAAGAAAGGAAGGAAGGAATCGCTGCTGTGTCGCCCGTAGATCCTGACGATGACTCAGATGAAGAGTATTACTTCATCTACATGAAACATAGAGATGCTAAGGACTTCACATGTGTACGCCAAGGCGACCACGGCGGGTCCGTCAGAGGCAAGAGAGCCAACAAAGAGCGCTACAGAGAGATATGGGGCAAGCGCTTGATGGAAGACTACTTTGGAGAATACCCAGTTTACGACGACGGTGATCTTTGCAAGTGATGCACTGACGTCTTCGGTATGATTACTTTGGCTCTAGATCGCCGGAGATTTCGTATGCGTCGTAGTTTCTTTGAGACAATCACCAATGCGGCAATTGATGATGAAGGCTGTAATTACTTTGTGCAGCGGTCTTACGCAACAGGAAGCCTTGGGTTCCTGCCAGAGCAAAAGGTTACGTGTGCTTTACGAATGTTGGTATACGGGGCTTCGGCAGATAAACACGACGAGCTGATCCGAATGGAGGAGTCAACCGTGTTGGAAACGCTAAAACATTTCTGCAAAACTGTCATTCGCGTGTTTGGTCCGGAATACCTGCGAAAGCCGACGACAGATGCCCTAAAACATATTTTAGATGAGAATGCTGATCGTGGATTCCCGGGAATGATTGGCAGTCTTGACTGCATGCATTGGACTTGAACAAATTGTCCAACTCAATGGCAAGGCGCTTTCCAAGGCAAAGAGAAGTGCTCCTTGGTCATTTTAGAGGCGGTTGCTTCTAAATCGTTGTGGTTTTGGCTCGCCTTATAACGGCATGCCTGGAGCAAACAATGATTTGAATGTACTCGAGCGCTCGCCGTTGCTAAATGGCGGTGTTGCACCCAAGATAATCTCTATTGTGAATGGTGCGACTTACGACCACGGCTACTACCTCACTGATGGAATATACCCACCTTGGGAAATATTTCAATCCAATATCAGTGCCCCTCAAGGGGATAAGCGCAAGCGCTACGGAGCTCGGCGAGAAGCCGTTCGCAAAGATGTTAAACGTGCTTTTGGAGTTTTCCAGTAGCGCTTTCAAATTCTCGCGCTACCTTGCGGCGTAGATGTAATGAAGAATGTGATGCTTGCGTGCATCATTTTTTACAACATGGTGGTGGAAGATGAGCTACCAATTAGCTCTTTGAATAATGATTACCTCTTCGAAGACGACTGGATGATTCCTGCGAATGTTGGAGCTGCAGATGAGATACCGATCACGATGATTGCAAGTGCGATGAAAACAATAGAAGACGATAAACTTCATTGCGAGCTAAAACCGGATTTGATCGAGCACGTTTGGAAGTGCTTCGGTGAGCGCGACTAGCATTATTAGGTCTTGGCTCTGATCGACCAGGGTGATCACCTTGAAAGTCACGGCAATACTCGCTTAAGCTAATGCATTTGTGAAGGGCTTTGTGAAGGGTCGAGCGTTTGACTGGCTTCGTCTTCGTAGACGTACACACCCGCAATGATATTTGTATCCATCGACGGTTCATGAACTTGGGGCTCCTGTGTGAGCTCACCTTGCTGGTGGCCTCAAAGACCTTCAAGCGATTTCTTCATCTTCGCCAGAATGACCTTGCGCTGCATCGAAAAGTACGCTTGGGATTCGTCACTCGTGGGGTTTTGCATAAGGATGGTAAGAAAAAGGTTATGCTCCATCAGGTCAGCTTTTTTTTACGTTGCTGCAGCGAATCGCAGGTGAGCTTCATCTCCGATTGCTTTGGCTCCTTGCCCGAGCTGTTTCCCCGTCTCGGCAACATTGGCGGACTTTGCCCTTCCTTCCAGTCGGCCTTGACACTGTGTTACTGTCAATCGCGCTGCGTTTTGCTCTCGCTCTGTTTGCCGAAGTAATCTTGTCGGTCGACTTTGGCTTGTCTTTGAGCTCTTTCCACGCCGCAAGAAAACTCGAGCGGTTGCTTATGGCGCTCATGGTATACCTTTAAAGCAGCCTCGAGATACATAGTCTCGCTCCATCCTGAACGCACCCTGCTCGTAACTTTCGCGAACACCCCGCAGAACTTGGTCACTTCCGGCTGCAACTTCTTCCATCTGCCCATCACAGCAATTTCACTTCGTGGGTCCTTCTCTTTAGGGCTCTATTTTTTCAGCCAGTGGCTGTAGAGACGACTGCTGAACGAGCGCTTCTTCTGTCGAGAACCATGTACTGCTTTCTCCGATATCTCCAACCACGATAGACAGAGCTGAATCGTCTCGCTCCACCCCGGCCCCTTCCCCATCTCTTACTGCAAGTTGCCGTACTCGAGTGCGGTTTCTATTGTGACAGAAGCTGTTTAGACTGGGGTTTTATTTCAAATTCTTGGCTCCAAAATATAGATCCACCTGAAGTTAAATCCAAGAATTCGACCAATGGGTGGGAGCTTAAAATTTGGAGTGAGTTTTATTTGTGGCACTTTTTAGATGAAACCCTTGTCCAACCGCTGGAGATGCTCTAATGACAACGGGGTCAGGAAAAAACTCGTTCAGTAGTTTCTCTGTTCCTATATGATGAGGCGGAGAAGGTATTTTCACCAAGATAAAATACAGAGCCTCTACAAACTTATATCATATGTGGTCTACAGCCAGAAGATCATTTGCAAAGGGGGGCGCCACAGCCCGATGTGTCCGCGCCGTCGACCGCTGTGGCGGGGTAGCCACAGACACGGCGAAGGCACGGGAACCGTGTGGACGAGTAGCGAGGTGTCCAGTAGCAGTCTTCCCAGTTGCAGTCGAGACGCGCTGACTGCAGTGCGTGTGATGCGTGTATGCTATTCTAAAGGCTAATGCGTATAGTGCTCTTTCGATCAGATACAAGTGAAAAAAAGAGAGCCAATACCGATGGAGACCAAGATGAGTCGACTTCAGCTTACACTGTGCGTATAGGTGTGTGTGGCGCGGGTGGGGGTGGTGGGGTGGGGGGGGCTATGCTTACGCAAGGAGCTGCTGGACGCCTCCCGGGGTTGAACCCTAGGCGGGATCTTACACCGAACAGGGGCCTACGAGAGTGGCAAGATACGTTGGATAATGTACAAACTTGACGTTTGATTTTTGTAGTACTATTACACTAATTGATGCCTTATCGGGCTCGCCATGACCAACATTACTCTTGGAATACAATGGCAAGACTCGTCAGATTAGTCCTCATGAACGCTTCCACCAGCTTAACAATGCAAATCTATACTACAATGTACTTCATAATAAAAGCATTAGCTATGGTTGAGGGTGGAGTGCATGTACCGGTACGTCGGTTTCTGTGTAGCTGCGCTAAACGCGACAGACCAATTGGTTTCACACATGAGTGTAGTCAGCTGGGCTGGTACGACGCTACTTTTCTCGACATGTGGCAATACCCGCGTTTACTCAGCGGACTTGTCTGCTTATTTGCAGACACACTCGTCGTCGAGAGCACTACATGTATATGTATCCAGCCACAGGCTGAGGCTGGAGCTCAATCCAAAGTTTGAGCCCAGTTTGAGTCTCAAACTGTGTCTAAACCAGTGTCTATATGAAACCTTTTGCGATAGTGTACGATCTATTATAGCTTACCAACAAATTATTTACACAAAAGGTTAAACGAGAGAGTTGGGCTGGTAGTGCGAAAAAAACAGCGAAATATGTGCTATTTTTACCAGAGGCTACTGGAACGACGGGATTGTTTTTCGAATTCAGGAATAAACGGATGTATTGAATATCGAAATATGGCGACACGCGGGAACTACCTAAACATCGGTGCTGGAGAAATTCACAGCCTTCATTGCACAGTTGTAAACCACCACTGGATCTGCACATGCATATCAATTAAGAACCATGCGAGGGGTAACAGCATAGACACCAACAATCTCCGGCTTTGTTAATAGCCATCAATGGAACCTGAGTAATACTTCGAAATATTAATTCTGATTTGGTTAAGCAATCAATTATCCAACACGTAATGAATGATCCATCGTGATAAGAGTCATAAATTGCTTTACAACACGAGCAACTGTGATAGTGGTCACGGGTTTTAGGTAACGTTGGGCTTGTACGAAGCGAAGGGAAGAGTCACCACTCGGGGAGTAGACCGGAGCGAAGACACTTGAGGGGAAGAAGGAAGATTCCGAAGTGATTGATTAATCGGAGCTTACACAGTCCTCACTACCTAGGTCATCCAATCAATTGGTGCATCCAATCACCAACATTCTGCACTCGTCCAATCATCCTACTCGTCTAATCAACGTACCGTAATTATCGCGTGATCGTGTTGGACCGGTTTGGTTACCGGTTTATGGGTACTTACCGCCTGAAACCGGTACCCCTCAATAAACTGCAACGCTCAAATGGTATACATCATCAGAAGACGCCACCCCAAATTGCTTACGGACACCCGAAAGCAGAGCTCGGAGAATACCGTATCATAGTGTACGGCCTGCTTTCAGTCTCCATAATAAGTTATTCAATACACATACAAACAGTAGATACTCATTGTCAAATACAAAATAGTTTGGCAGTCTTACGTCCTCATCGCTCTAAATGACGGTGCAACACCTTCACATCTACTGGTATGCGGCATGCACCATAGTAACATCCCAAAAACTGATGTTAACACGCAGAAACATTAGCATTTCGAAGTTCACATGCAACAATGACGCCCTTTGTGGCGTCAGCACAAGCTTGGTCTGCGAGAAGAGCCGTTCGCAGCGATTGCTGGTAGGCGGTAGCTTTTCGAGGGACTTGACGTACGGGGGCGATGTCCGCCAAGCACCGCTCGCCTTCTTCGCTCTGAGCACTAACGTCGCGAAGTCCTCCTTCTCCTCTTCGACGTCCCGCTGCTTGCGCTTCTTGCCTGAGCGTGATGGTGTCGCTGCCATCTCGAAAGGCCTAATTGCCTTGCGCTCAGCGGCTGTCAGACGTCCCACCTCTCCGTTAATAACCTAGTAATTGGCATATCGATAATATTAGTATTATCAAATAAAAGTAAAATGAAAATCGTAGTTACTTCACCACGGCAGACTCAAAAGTAGGAGATTGGACGATAGGAGACGTCGCGCTCAACTTGGCCTTGGTCATCGGGACAACGGGGTTGAACAATGCGCGAACATCGGCAAGTGTGAGGTCCTCCTGCTGTAGTTTTAGGGCTACGCTTTGGAAGACACAGATGACTTCCTGTAGCGCCTCGATGCGTCGGTGCATTCCGGCCTTCCGGGGTAAGCTCAAAGACGGAGTCAACTTGCTTGATATCACCCCGGAAACGGACGTAGCGAGCCACCATCTCGAACGTGGAGCTCCACCCCGTGCCGTTCGGCCTCAGGGGTGACAGAGGCGTGTATTCGCGCATAGCGGCGCGGTTGTGGATCGTGCGCAGCACCGCCATCAGCGTGCTGACCGAGTCCACCTCAGCCTTGGTAGTTGCTCAAGTAGGTGTTTACAGCCAGATCAAAGCGATCGGACGCACAGCCAATAAGGGGCACGTTCAAGCGTGTCGCAGTTGTGGTGTTGGAATTCCCACGTTAACTCTAGCTACAAACGTAGTTAGGACGTTCCCACAACAATACGTCTACTAGGATAGAAAACGATCTTTCGGGCGGACCTGAAGACCCCAGTTCTGCCGTTGCACCGGGACAAACTGAACCTTGTAAACTACTTATATAGGCCAACCAGTAAAAAAAACACGCTACTAGCACGAGCAAAGCTAGTAGGTGTTATGAATCCTCGTGGTCCCAACAGCGGAAGGGTACCAGGCACGGGTAAGCCTTTTACGAGGGCACCGAGTGTTCAACACTCGGTTGGAAGAATAAAAGGGATGCAAAATAAGCAATCCCAGTCGTGCAAATAGGCAACAATAAGCCGTCACGTAAAAACCTCCCGATCGTAATCGGCCAAAATACACAGTCTCTAGACCTTGCCGGATGAACACTCGCCACAGAGCATCGAGATCACCGACAGGCATAACACACTCAAACAAGCATACCCGACGCTTACCTTGAAGCCGGACGTCGCTCTGTGTCGCTTGAGTGGAAATTCTGTTCTGTATTTATGCTTACCCTTTCGGGTCTATTCCTAATAAGAAGTCCTAATCAAGTAAGCAAATATCAAGTGAACAATGATCCGTTATGGATCTTCTTGCCCGCGAAGCGTCGTCTGCACCGTCGCATGAGTATCTTTAACGGCCCGCGCCCTGTCCCAGACGGTGGACGTGTCTTCCAAGGGTCGCTGAGTCTTCTGCGAACTCATCCCAACCGCCACCGAGGGTTCGTACCGTAGATGGTCAGTTCTTGGCCGCTGAATGCGAATCCGGCCAGTCCATTATTAATAATAGGGACAGCCTGGATTCAGTGACATATGGACCGTATCCAATAACCGTTGAGAGTTCGGTAGTGACGCCGTCGAGTCCCTTGCACCTTGGCGTCACCGTACATCACATGACCGAGAGTTTGTCGCTTGAACATCTTGTTCGGTGTCACGTCTTTGTCGACGGGCGATAATCCGCAACTACGGAGAAATCACTACACCACACAGTAGCTTGGTTGAAAGAACAGTTATCACCAATCAAAAATGTCAAGCCCCTCTCTGATAGGTCGAAAATCTCGCTGGTTTTCTGGATAAAATTGTAATGTGATTGGGCCGTCAGGTCACCTTCCTCCATCGGTGCAATGGCGAGCAGCTTTTGCTTGAGCTGACCCTTGTGAAAGTACACTCCGTAGATAGCCACGTAGCCATACAGGAAAAACGTAGATGCGTCAAACATAAAAACCATATTGGCCAGAAATTTCAGCGTTAATCTAGGCTTCTACTGCTGCCACTACCAGCGACATGTGGCGCTTGAGCGTCTTTGAGCAGACAGGCTTAATCTTGGACATGGTTCTCGTGAGTGGATCGTCGACCTCGCTTAAGGGCATGTTGCGGGTGACGACCCACTCAATCCACTGGTACCCGGTCTGTCTGCTTTAGTGGGACTCGTAGTCGTCGAGATAGCCGGGGTGCTTGTCCTTGAGATGGCTCACCAGATTGACATAGCCACTTGACGGGGGCTGCTTGCGCCTCGTCCCACAGTAGTTGCAGGCAAAGTGGTGGCTAGCGTCGGCGACGAAAAAGAAGCGGCAGATGTCGCGGTTGCGTGCAGAGCCCAATGTGAAGGTTGTGCAGTAGATAGAAGAATCAAAAGTGAGCTTACAAGTTGACTCTAAATGCCGGCGCCTAAGCGACTTTGAATTGCAGAGCTCTGGGCCATCCAACTACGGTCATGGGGCCGTCGGCAACAACCTGAACAGTCACCAAACTGTGTAGTAGTATATTGTGTTCGTGAGCAATAATACCCCGATATAGCAGTTTCCAATAGTTAATAATTTCATGAAAATACAAGAACTATTGATATTAAATAAAATATTCCGAGCACTGCCTGCAAGCTTGGCTGCCGTTCAAACGACGTGAAAAATGCAATATCCAATGTCAGGAACATTCGCAACAAAGACTTCTGCATTTACATTTTGGTACTCCAGTGCTGCACAGAACACCTCATATCGAAGCTCACTATTTTCCATCAATCGAGTAATATAAATACATCTCTTGATATCTTAACAAAACCTTTTACGAAAGGGAAACCCTCAGAGTTTAATAGAGCTCGGTTAGAAAATAAGACCAGCTCATTTGAAATTTGTATCGAATCGATTCCTACTATTGGTGTGCGCTACATACACCGAATTAATCCCTATACGTACTACTACTACGAGGAAAACTAGAAGCTAAGGATTTGTCCTATTTTACAACTGTTTTAGGGTGGACTACGAAATTATCCTGTGGCAGCAGCATCTCTTTATTTTTCTCAAAATCAAAGAAGGCGTACTTAATCGCGAGCAGCTAACACTTCTAAAGTTTTTTTTTAAATGTGATACAGGTATAGACGTCCATGATCATCTCTCTCTCTCTCACTATAGTTTGTACTGGCCCTCCACGAATGCGTGATTGTACTAGAATATAGAAAAGCAGGCTATTTTGCTCCGAAAATTGAAACACCTTTTACTTCAAAGTACTATAGGAAGGCCGAGCTTCGAATATGTGAAGGAAACATACTATTTTCGAGGCCAAGCTATAGCTGGTAATGCTTGACGCATCGTTATATTCCTTCCAACGCCCGAAAGAGGTTTGTGGGCTGAGAATAGCTCATTAATCGTATGCTGACATCACGTCACTTATCTAAGTACTCCTAAAAGTAGCTAAAACAACCACGGAGGAGGAGGAAACACTTTGAAGAACAAACGGGTTCATCTACTGCAAACTAATTGTCGAATCGAAGCCTACGAGTCGATTTTGCAGCTGAGCCTGTAAATAGTCGATTCCACCACCGCTGACATCGTTGCCAAAGGCCGTTGTTGTTGTAGATCGTCACAGTCACAGTTTCGCCCGATGGGACGTCGTTTGCCACTACTGTGGTTCCAGCTCCAACTCGTGGGCCCTGTCCAGATGTAATTACACCCACGCTAGCACGCTCATCGTTGCTCGCTGAAAGCGTCACCACTTTTAGGAACCCATTGCCGCTGTTCTGCTTAGCATCGTCGTTGAAAAATATCTGAAGGGCCTTGGCGGTCGCGGTAGAGTTCGTCGTTGCAATCGTGAGCTGTTTTTTTGCTGGAATGGCAGCCTCAGTGCAGCTTACAAGCAGGGTTGCCAGGAGTACGAGCAAGACTTGGAAAGGCATTCGCATCGTCCTTGAGATCGGAGTGCAAATGGGGTTTCCCGACTAGTGTAGTTGGGTGAACGCAAATTGTGAAATGAGCTTTCGAAGACAAGTCTCCACCGGATGAAGAGTGTCCTTAGGGGCACTCATTGCGACGAAAATGATGTGCTGGAATGCACCCGTCCATGATACTGTACTGTACTGGTACAGTACAGTATTGGGCAGATCCTACATCCAGAGCCTGGATTCCAGACAATAGACGCTCAGTATGAAACTCTGAATAACATAACATTCGTTTTAGCGAGCTTTAGCATTTTCTTACGTTCTAAGTCGTTTGAAGTGGGCGTGCGCTGGTACTTCGCACTGTGAAGTACTAGCGCACGCCGAAGTTCGCAATGGAAGCCAGCATCATATACCCGCACTGTCAGTTTTTTTAAGAACCGACAGTGTTTAAGAACCGACAGTGTGGTTCCCTCTCAACGCAGAAGAACGCCGTTGAGAGGGAATCACGCTTCACACGCGTACGAGCGTTTTTTTCTGTTTGTCTTTTTGTGGCATTTGTGGCTGATTCACAATCTTTGCGGATACGAGGGAAACTATGGGCTAAAGAAATCAAAGGAATTGGTTCTAAGTTAGAACTTCTAGCTCGGTGTCACACTGTGAAAGCTTTTCAATGACGCGCCCTCGAGGCACTTGCCGTCCATAGCACTAACGTTGTCAGCCATGGTAACCTGCAGGCTGCAAGTCATCAGTGCAAGACAAGTTGACTTAGACAACATTGTGGAGGGAGTCGAGTAATCGCAGCATGGTTACCAAGCATGAACACTCATCAGTACTTACCGGTAAAGGATAGTCTGCTGAAATATCGCATTTTTCCACCTAAAAATTTGCTCGAACAGAAACACACAGGGTTGGGCGTTTTACTGTACCGGTTTCCCCCTGTCCTAAGCGAACGGCCGTGTGCGCAGCTTGTTGTAGGTTTTGGGTTGCTACACAAAATTAGTAGCTAAAACTTAAGATTTAGGTAAATTCACTGAGAAAACCCGCTTTACTGCCAGTAAAAGAACACTGAGTCCCGTGCATGTATCTTGCACTGCAAAGACTTGCTGGTTGCAATGCAGCCGCCTTGACGCTAAACAAGAGATTGGCGTCGCGTGCACGCGCTTTTGATCCGTTGGTGTCCAGTTCCGGACCGCGAGCAATTCCGGACCACTTGCTCATCACAAAGTCCTTTATAAAGCCAATTTTAGACAAGTCGCATCCACCTAGAGCCGTGAGCTGCGAGCTTGTAGTGGTGGCTTAAAATATTTCAGCAGACGTAACGCAGCAACGCAAGCAAACGACGGACAGCAGTTGCAGCCTGATAGCAACCGATGAGCGGTGCAACGACCGGAGGGCAAGTCGACAACATTCGGGCAATGTATGATGCATATTAGGAGGAAGACAACAATTAGGAAACGAACAGAAACTACTACAGAGTAGTGAGAGCTGAGAGATCAATAACAGAATTCATTTAGCCTCCGAATTCTCAAGCAAGCAAAAAGCACAAGGGTCGAAAGACACTACAGAGCTTGAACACTAATGCACCACAAAGTGAAAAGATAGACGCTTGTTTCGCCAGGTTTTACTAAGCGTACGGTGAACTTCTGGAAAAGAGGCTGTGTGTGGCTCAGTAATGACATCGCCTAAGAAACTTCCATATAAGAACCGCTTCTGAAAAACGGCAAGGCGCAAGCTCGCTCAGGGCTACTTGATGCGCAATGTCACCACTCGACTGACATTTTATTCTTGCAAATAGACGCCACCGAGCTATGAAATACGGCAGATATGCTCTTTGTTAAAGCAAAGATGATTGGGGCATTTTGTAAGTGAGTACCTTTGGGAACGAAGTTGGGGTTATGGAAGCGTGTTTACATTAGTAGCGGGTGAATACGCTTGCGAATTAGTACTGTAGTACGAGGCTAAGGCTTCTGTAGAGATCATGAGCTTATGTATGTGGCTAATGCAATGTGTGTCCCTTTTAGCTATTAAACCCGCAACTTGGAGGTGGTCTGGAATTGTTCGTCGACGAGAGGTAGAATGTTAATGGCCATCCGTTCTCGAGTTCCCACCCGATAACAATGATCCAAAATGCATCAGTGCACTAAGCTAGCGCTTCTGCACCGTATGATGTGCCATCAAATAGGTCTTCTTCATCGTGACTTTGACGTCTGAAAAGTGGTCCTGAACTGGTCGCGTTCGGATTACTGCATCGGCAGCATAACTTCTGACACTACTCCAGGTGGATGTCAGAGCTTGGTACAGTCGACGGGAGCCAAGGAGTAAACATCGGCACCCGACGCTGGTACTGCTTGTACAGCGGATATTTTGACGCCGTGATGTACTCCGTAAATGGTGCGGATCCCTGAAACAGCAACGCCAGCAAGATCGTGCCCAAGCTTGCCGGATTGAACGCCTGCTTTGATGCTGCAACGCTAAAGAGGTAGAATGCCCACCACAGCGACATCTCGCCGAAGAAATTCGGGTGACGACTGTAGCGGAAGAGACCACTGCGGTTGAAGCCGGCCTTATAGTCTCCAGTAAGCTGCTTCTTCTGTGCGATCAGCTCGTATTTAATGCTGTAAAAGGTCCACTGCTGTTGGTCAGCCACGGTCTCAAGCACGAGTAACAAGAGGAATGCCACAGTCGCGACAGCATCCATCTCGTTCAACTCCTCGTGGCGGTGGAAATACACGACATACGAAGGCACAGCCAGCAGCAACAGCAGCAGGTGCTGATATCCGGCGATGAACGTAAGATTCAGTACTTCGAACAGAGTCCAGTGCATGTACTGCCGCACCACAGCCCAACGATAGTCCTCCTCGCTAAGTTTGTAACCCCCTTTGCGCCAGAAATTAAACGTGAGTCTGCAGCCCCTCGACGTCGTCAAACCCGCCATCAGCAGCAGTCGCTGATCCCAAACGCCACCGTCTTTTAGGTACGCGTGAAAGGCAAAGTGCCAGGCGAACATCGGTGGAGTGATAGACCAAAGACGGTCAGTGAACGAGTAGTTGCGTGTCAAGACACTCGCCAGCCACGTGAGTGCGATGAGGACGAGCAGGATCTGCAGAGCCACAGTCAGCGCGTTCGACTTCGCGTATGGGAGGAGCTTCGGTTGCAATGCTGTCCAAGCTTCTTGCGTATGAAGTAACGCGCTTTGCCATGAAGTGAACGGAGACAAAGACGCCATTGTCCTGGAGGAGAATGAGAAATGGCAACGGCCAGCAGTTCATGGTAGGCAATTCATAAACGGTACGCAGTGAATTCTCGCATTCGCGAACGCATTGAGGGTGGAGGTTTGACACTCAATGGCGGCAGGGAGGGGGCATCTGCTTGTAATTGGGAGCAGATTCTACATGCATCTGGAAGGTCGTCGTGTGGGTGCTAAGAAAGAGGTCTTGGTGTATCGAATCGATACTATCGATGCAGTTTCCGGAATTATGGCTGCTCAACTGCCGCTGACTTCAACAAAGTAAGGCAAGAATAGGTCAAAATGGCAACAGCAAATCCGTTATGTCCGCTTCCCCATAATTAATTAATTCGCTTTTGCAATTATACCCATTCCTGTCGAAAACGTGTCAGCCGCCATCTCCATGCTGCACACTCGAAGTGGCGTCACGTTATCTCTGCTCCTGCTTGCGTTCACGCTCTCTCCTTACCAGTATGCTGTAGCTCAAATCAACGTGCTATCATATCCTGAACATGCCGCCTCCCCAGCATCTCCAGCGCCCACAGTGGCGCAGGACGCGACGAGGGCCTCATCATCTGGCAACACTGACCAGAAACCTGCGCCTCGTATGGCCCCCCTTTCATTTTCGAGCCTGGATTCCAGCACACATGGATCCCTAGATACTATAGACGCCGTGGTGACGGCTACCGACGTTTCTATCGACCAGGTCGAGGAGCATATCCACATTGTGCAGCAACTAGAGCTTTCGGTAGTGAAAAGTCTGCAGGAAATGGACACAGGCGACCAGTTTGCCAAGTACACGCAGGCCCAGCTTCGCGAGAGACAGCACTTGAGAGAAGAGCTACAGTTAGTGCAGAGAAACCTCAAGAGACTCGCTTTAGGTCTCAACGGAACGTTGTTGGAGCTCGAACACGTCGAGCAGGAGGAGGTGCTGCAGTCCAAGAAGCTGAAAGAGGTGTTGGCTCATCAGGAAGAAGAGGAGAGAGAACAGAAACTGGAGAAGAATGGCATCAAAGAAGTAGACTACGAGACAGGACACTTGAAGAACACGACGGGGCTGAATGCTGAGCAGTTGAAGAAGCTGGAAGAGGTGGAGAAGAAGGCGGATCCAGCTGTGTTACACTACGATATGGAGCTGCTGGCGCAAGTGGCTGTGCTGCTAGGAGTCTCGGCGATTGGAGGGATTATTGCTACGTACTTTAATATCCCTCCTCATGCAGGGTATGTTCTGGGTGGGGCGCTCGTGGGACCGTCGTGTCTGGGTGTTGTGAGACTGTACAAGGAGGTGGAGACGATCTCACTCTTCGGCTCTATATTCCTGCTATTTGGACATGGAGCAGCGTACTCACCGCAGCAGCCGGAGGATATCTTCAGGAAGTATTTTGTCGGTGGCGTGGCGTATATCTTGTCTACTGTGCTGCTGGTTGCTGGTGTGGCGGTCTACATCGGATGGACGCATTCGTTTATTGAGGGGTTGAGTATTGGCTTGGGTGTGTGCTTTTCGACGACTGCGCCACTTTACGAACACATTCGGGAGAATCGGATCCAGGACTCTTCCTTCGGGCGGGTAAGCGTTTTACAGTACTCGCGTCTTAGTTCGCTACTTTGCTGTGGTACTAACGCAAGGTGTTTGCTCGTTTATTGTAGACGGTCACGTCGATTATCGCGATCCAAGATTTGTTAATGAGCTTTGCTCTAGGCACGCCCGAGTGGTTTTCCGTACGCTCAGTCGGATGGATTGGTGTCGCCATGGTACGAACTATTGTGGCCTACGCTGTGGTAGTCAGCATGACCGTATGTCTGCACCAATACGTAGTGCCGAAGCTGCTGCGCTTTTTGACTGCCATGGAGGAAGTACACAACGCTCCTTTGGTTCTGTTAGG
The DNA here is from genome assembly GCF_000142945.1 of Phytophthora infestans T30-4. NCBI lineage: Eukaryota > Oomycota > Peronosporomycetes > Peronosporales > Peronosporaceae > Phytophthora > Phytophthora infestans. Next base: position 581,930 of record NW_003303758.1, on the reverse strand, counting down.
AGTGGTGTCTGTGTGTCTGTTCATGGCACTTTTCTCTGAGATGATTGGTCTTTCACTCGAGTGTGGGGCTTTTCTAGCTGGTCTTGCTTTCGTGCACGTGTCTGGGAATGCCAAGGCTGCGTTCATGTCGATCCGGGTGATGGAAAACTTGTTCGGCAGCATGTTTTTCGCCTGTGTGGGTATGATTCTGCACCCAATGTTCCTGATCCGGAACGCTGGCGAGATCTTGTCCATGGTGTTGCTGATCGTGGGGATTAAGACAGTGTCCATGACTGGAGTCATGACCTTCTTTCGTATCAGTCCTCGCAAGGCTCTCATGGCTGCTGTTGGTCTCTGTCAGATTGGAGAACTTGCGCTCATTTTCATGATTAAGGCTCACGCATCGAAGCTTGTATCGCGTCGGACGTACCTGCTCTTTGTGGCTGCCATCTCCGTCTTCCTCGCTTGCTCGTCCGTCTTCAATCGCAGAATCGTACTCGCACGTCGAAAATCGATTTACCGGTTACCGTCAACACGAGGCAAGCCAATGGAACGACATCGAAACTCAAGTGACGTTCTAGATCTTCACGTCGACTCAAGACAACGCGCAGGCTCCAGTGGCGTCTGCATGGATTCAGGTGGAGAAGAGGACGCATTCTCTCCAACCTCAAGAGTGCGGCGTCAAGCTTCAAAATCTTTCGGGGATTAGAGATCGTAACAAAACACAATTCTATGTATCAGGACTTCATCAATAAGGATTTCTACTACGTAGTAATCGATAACTTTGCTATCAAGAATCACAGTAATGAGGATCTTTTTTCCCATTATTGGATTATCGAAATTACTCCGCGAATAATAATTAAAGGAGAAAGTCACTCGTCCTGGTTGGAGTTCACTGCCCTCGCTGTCTTCGCAACGGCCTCCACATCCTCTTCGTCGACTTCTGGTTCACTGCTATGTTCACGATCATCAGGTTGGATCTTAGCCTCTTCATCGGGTGGCGTCGTGACCACAAAAGTATCTTGTTTTCTGTCGGACACGTTGGTTGGTGCGGGTGGTGGCATTGACGACGCCTTCACCACTCGTGTAGACTGAACTGGGCCACGCTGCTGCAATGGCAACGTGGCTTGCTGGAGTAAATAGATGAATCCATCACGTATACCTTCGTTCGGGAATTCGAGATGAAGTTCGCGGAATCGAGTGCATACGGACAGCACACAAGCAGGATCCACCGCGCGTTTGGAGGAATTAGGCAAGTTCATAGCGTGGCCAGCGAAGAACGGCGCGTCATCACCGGCAAGCAGTTGGCGGATGTCGTGTAGTTTGATTGAGTCGTCCAGACGCTCCGGAGACAGCGCGGAAGGGGTCTCAGGCTGCTCCGAGATGGAGCTAGGTGTTCGCATCCGAAGCACCTTTGCTGCTGGGGGCGTTATTGGCGATGTCGGGGTGCTGCCGGTCTGTCGAGCGGAAAGGTTGAGTGTGAATCCACCACTGGCCGTGCGTTCAGTCTTCGCACCACGCTCCCGACGTAGCGAACGCCACCACAGACGCTTCTCGTTAATAGCGTCGGAAGTGCTGCTGGTCGAGCTGTCAGTGGGATGAGGGGACGACACGCAAGCAGCGTTAGCAGTGTGCTCAGACTCATCGTGCGCGTTGTTAGGCGTACCGCCAGTCGGGATTCGCTTCGGCTCTGACTGTGGAGCATGCAGGTCTGGCTGACTGTTTTCCTTGCCGCCAATACCGAAGATACTTGTAAAGCTGCGTGCATTCTGATACCGCAGCAGGCTTCGCTTCAGTAGCTTTGGTTGCCAGCTCATGACTTTACCGTCAGTTGACAGACGTAGCTTAGTGCGATGTGGCAGACCATTGCGACCGTATTTAACAGCCTCGAAGCCGCCCATGACGAGCTTCTTTCGGATCGCTGAAGCTGCGTGTTGACGTCGCGTTAGATCAGCAAGACGTCGACGTTCCTCGTTTTCCTTACGCAGACGCTCCAGCGTGACTCTACCCAACTGGATCCACGGGTGCGTTCGAAGAACTGCCATCGACGGTCTCTCCTTCGGGTTGACATGTAACATTTTAGAAATTAAGGTCTTGACATCAGGATGAATAGCAGCCCAGTCCTTGGATGGAAACCGCACATTGAAGCGATGTGTACGCAGCTGGGCAAGTTTCATTGGGAAGGGAGGGTATCCGCACAGCATAATGTACGTCACGACACCCAGCGAGAACACGTCGACTTCCAGACCATACGAACGTCCGTCTAGGATCTCGGGAGCGGCGTAACCAGGTGTTCCACATGAGTCTGAGGCCTGGTCTTCTTGATGATCGAGTTGCCGAGCAAAGCCGAAGTCGCACAGCTTGACATCGTCTCCAGATAGCAGCACGTTCTCCGGTTTGACATCGCGATGGATGATGCTGTGTTTGTGGCAGTAGTGGAGCGCTTCCACTAACGCTGCTGCTACCTTCTGTGCCTCTCGCTCTGGGAATTTACCTTGCTTAACGATACGGTCGAAGAGATCGCCTCCTTCAGCCAGCTCCGTGACTAAATAGCACTTGGCGTCGTCTTCAATAACTTCATACAGACGCATGATGTTCACGTGGCTGACACTCGACAGCACTCGTACTTCATGCGAAAGAGCTGCACGATCCACATCCGAGAGACTCAACTTGTCCACGATCTTGCAGGCATAAAAGCCTCCTTTCTTGCGGTGCGTCACCTGCTTCACCGTCGAGTACGAGCCTTCTCCCAAGTGTCTCGTGATGGCGTAGTGCTGGTGGAAGTCGAGAAAACTCTTCTCGCCCTTACGGAATGTCACTTTCGGAGGTGGTGGAGCCGTCGGTGAAGAGGTAGCTGCTGCTGTGTTTGTCGTTAAAGCACCCAATGAAGATGACGCTATGCTGCTGTTACTGTTGTCTACGTTGCTGCATGGAACAGCGCGAGATTTCTCCTTTCCTGTGTGACCGTGACTACTTTGCGGTGAGATCGTTTTTGTAACAGATACTTTGTCCTCAGGCTCCTCTGGGCTCTCTGGGCTGCTCTTAATCTAAAGATCACAAGAAACATTAGTGTCCTAGCTATCAAAGTGATGACAACAGACAACTTTGCTTACGTTTTCAGTACGGGAAGTCTCAACATCCTTCGAATTGTTGTTTCTAACCCGAGACGCACCAGATTTAGGTGCATGTAGCTTGTTGGTCGACAAATTGTTCATAGCTTCGTAAGAGACGTCATGTTCGTGTTCCCGGTTGTTACTGGAGCTGCTGGATATTCCGGGTCTCTTACTGTGGTAGCTGCTCATAGCCATGTCTGTGGGGCGTGTCCAGCCTAGAATTTGACGCACTTTCATCCGTCCAAGGGGAATCTCACGGGGCACAGCTGCACAACACAAAGGGTCAGGCTCGCCTCCAATGCACCTGGCAAATGCCATCAGAAGAGATGAAAAGTGCCAGTCCGTACCACAGAAGGAGAAACGTGTGCGCTGACGGAAACGGACGACGGCAATGCAGAGCTTGGACTTGTATTTTTGGGATCTGGAGCTCCGTTCGCCGACGCGTTGGATGTGCGATGCTGCAGACGTTGGAGAAGTTATCGGAGGGGCCTATCCGACTCGACTGAAGGGGTCTCCAGTTTCTTGTCAGCGAGCAGCCACAGGCAAATCCGTTGCGCCGTATGATTTCTTCTACGGTTATCGGGGTTTCATACGTCACTGCATGTACCTAGTGACGGGTCTCGACCTAGAATTTGCTCGAATAAGAGACTCACAGGCTTTATGGTACTCTCAGATTCAAACTTGGTTTTCATTTGGAACTAGGGCCACGCTTCCCTGTCTCAGTCATAGCTACGGTGGCCATCTTCTCGTTGAGGAGTTGGTCGTCTCGTAGCGCACGGTCCAGTACCGTGGGCTGGAATCTGAGTATACTTAGATCGTTGAACGCCGCCTCATAGCGCGAGAAGTCATCGTGACGTTTGGCGACACCGCAAGGCAAAGGCACTTCGTCCAGATATGGCAATACACTGACAAGGAGCACCTCTCCGCGCTCTTTAGCTCCAATCAAGCGGTCTCCGTATGCTGAGAAACTATTGCCGATGATTACAAGCTTCTTGATGGCAGGACCCCAGTTGCAAGCCAGCACGTTCTGGTACAGAGCTATGCCACAATGCGGCATGAAGAACACAGTGTTGGAAGCTACGCGCCGTCGCCCATGCTCGTTCTCTTGGATTACCTTCAACTGAAAATGCTCCGCGATCGCACCGTCACTCTAATTTGTCGATCATCATGGAAAGCGTTAGTTTGCTGGATTGGATAAATATGAGGGTGCTGCAGTTTGACCTGGTTCATGGCGGGGTCGAAAATCTCGGCGCAGTGCAGATTTGCTTCGGATTGTCTTCCACCCAGAGCTTCCGTCAACGCTACCAGGAATCCCAATTGATGCACAGCATTGGAAGACGCGCAGAAGCTCCCGAGTCCGTAGCCTACGAGCGTTGGGCTGTAGTCGGTTGCTTCTTCTGTGTCAACTCCTTCAACGTCTCTATCAACTGATTTCTTGACTGCATTCAGCGCAAAATGGTCCGTAATAACGCGCAGCGCATCTTGTAGCAGCAATGAATCTCGCAGAACGTCGGCAATGCTGCGCACTCGTCCAATGATCTGCATTTGCTTGTTCGTGGACACCTCGGGCACAGGTTCCACTTCCTCTTCTCCAGCTGCAAATTGATCAACCGAAAACGCGCACAAGTTGTCTGATTTTAAATCTCATAGGACGTTAGCAGCGCAAGGTTTGGAATCAATGCACCAGAGACTGGGAAACAGCGAACCCGTCGCTGATACAATACAGCGACACGAAGCCATTTCCGGAGGTAATGTTACGGTTGATTAAGAACCTCTTACCGTTAGTATCAGCTCTCGAGGTCTTCGATCGGGCGATTCGGGGACAAGAAGCCTCATTACGAGGCCTACCACGCCGACGGCGCGATACTTGCTGCCATTCCTGCTCCATAAACACTCGCGGACTTTTTTAGCCTATCAAATACCGGTAGAACCTAAAGTTTCTGTTCTCTCAGTACCGGTTCGGTAATTTTAAAATACATGAGACGAGACAAGTGTATCAAACTCGACGGGGTCTTGCAATTGAATGGCGAGCGCCAGTGTCAATTTCGACTTGAGAATGCTTGCTATCCACGTTCTATGTCTCGAGCGGTCTCGACTGCACCGTAAGAAATGGTTCTGTCTTCGTCGACGTCGTACGGAATCACGCCTGCGTCGTTATTCTCTTCTTCCTGTCGTGCTCGACTAAAACACAAGCATCCGTTGCAGTTGCAGTAGCCAAAGCTTGCAGTGGGGCAAAACATGGCAGCTACAAACATGATGCCGGCGAGGAAGAAGGCGGCACACGTGAGCACTATAAGGTCCACGTAGAAGTACACGACTCCGCTCATGTACTCGTCCGGCGTCATAATGCTGTACATGCTACTGGCGTCATAGGAGAACCACACGATAAGTACCAACTCCAATGCCAATGAATATCCCAATGCTCGGAGCGATACAAAATCGTCGCTGTCACCTAGAATACCATAAAGAATGCCCGAAATGATTGCGGAAATCGCGAAGGCTATACAGCCTGAAACTAACGACGAGCGAAGCACCACTTCACCGTCCGTATCGGGCTGTAAGCCAGCACTTGGACCTGAAGGAATTGCATCCCCATGGTATCGATATGAAAGACTTGAAAGCACGATCATGACGCACACAGTCACAAACGTGAAGCCGCAGCAAAATAACCCGGCGGGTGTATCCAGCCAAGTCTGAACACCTGCCACCAAAAGACTCAGCACGACGCTGAAAGCTGCGACCATGACCCAATTCAATGGGAAGCGAGTGCGCACGAAATATACGCCACCAAGAGCAGCAATTGAACCGATCAGAGGTCCCACAAGGTCAGTAGTTCTCTTGAACGTGCTGCGTGTCCACTCGCTCAAGGTGGAATTGTACGTTAGCGAAGCCACAAGAGCTGTAAGTAGCATTAGCTGGAGCGCAAAGATTGACAGCATCTTGCGCCGAAATGCAATCTGCATGGACATCGGGAGCGTCGCAATTGTACCGGGGGCATAAGCTTTTCTAGTTCTGGTTTCGTCGTCGTCGCGGGCCCACTGGTCGTATCGCCGACGCCAATATGATCGCACCCTTGGAGCATTCATAGGTTGTGGACGCCCAGGTGGAGGCAATTGGTTTGGCTCGTTTGTAGGCCAGCCATCGTCAATAGTTCCGTCCGTCTGTCCGAGGTCGACTGCCACTCTAGACGAAGGCCCACGAGTACCAGGGTACATCATCGTGATGTTATCCACTCGCTGACCTTGATATTTATGCCTACGAAAGGCGTTAAGCCACGCTTTGTGAAGTTTTGCTCGCCAGGGCGGACAAATCCAGTCTTTTACGAGGACGAGACGAGAATGACAGGCCCTCTGAGTGGTGTTGAAATGATGCTTAGAATAGGACAGCTAATAAAGATAATCATCTCGCACATGACGGCTAATATGCAAAGCTATATCTGACCTGGAAAGCAATGAACCGCAAGTGTGCGTCAAAGAAAGCGTAGCCGTGATTCACGAAAAAAACGCACAATTGTAGCCCTATGTCACGAGATTCATTCTGGAAATTAAGTAGATAAACCTTGTTCCACTTCACACACTTCACGCCTAAACTCTAAGATCTAGCACCCACTTCAACCTGTGTCTCTTCGCCAGAAGGAATATTGGCAAGGATTGTAGCCATGTCACATCTCGGCAGCTGTACAACTTGCTTCTGAATCTAGTGCCACCATCTCATCAAGCCGGATGAACTAATTCGTACGTAACCTTCCACAAATTAGTGTACAAATCCGGTTCTCTCTCGTCATTTTCAATTCGGCCACCAGAGTGTGTGCGCCGAACTTCCTGCGCCGCCTCCTCGAGGAAGAAGCCAGGTCGCGTTAGCCATTCCCACGGCTTAGCAAGGCTTAGCACGAGGGCAGGGCTCTTCTCTCTTTTTTTCTCTTCAGTTACGACTCCTTGGCAGAAAACAGGCGCGTCTGGCCACCTCCACATTGACAGAGAGAAGCCCCAGGCGCTGAAAAAATGCCGATCCCGTCGTCACGGTGCGTAGCTTCTCTCGAAACTCCACGACGTCCTTCTAATGCCCTCTTTGAACTGCAGAATTCCAGGCCTGGGTGGGCGCAAGAAGTCGTTCCTGACTCCTCCCAGCGCGGGTTTAGCCAAAGCCCAAGAACCCGTAGCTAGACCAGCGAGAACGCCGTCCCCAGGGCTCCAACGTTCCACCAAGAGACTCCAGTTCCCTGCCAGTCACATAAACAATCAGGTGCAGGAACCCGAGCCTCCGATTCAAGCTAAAACTCCTCCAAAAGTGCCACGACCACAGAGTAGTCCAGTGCCTTCCATTTCGAGCTTCGTGGCCTCCAGCGAGTCCGATACACCGTCAGATAATATCCGCGTGCTGCTTCGTATCCGCCCGTCGCCTGGTAAAGTCAGCAAGAGAGTTCTGGAGGTAGCACCGGACCAACGCGGCGTGACGTTGGCGCCGTCATCCCAACAGGAGAAGAGGTTCGGCTTCGACCGCGTCTTCACGGAGAGCTGTCAACAGGACGATATTTTCCAGGATGCCGGCCGAGCGGCAGTAGAGAACACTATTCAGGGATACAATGGCAGCATTTTCGCCTACGGCCAGACAGGTTCGGGGAAAACCTTTACGATGCTTGGAGCATCCACAGCAGACGCGCATGAACTGAGACTCTCGCCATTGCGCGGCCTGACGCCTCGTATCTTAGACTTTTTGTTCCGGAGACTCGCAGCACTGGCACGAGAGCGCAACGCTGCGTTCTACTGTGGAGAAGGAGAGGATCGCGCTCTGCAGTACACACTGGCATGTTCGTACTTGGAGATTTACAACGAGAAGGTCTTTGACTTGCTGGAACCTACAGGCTCCGTTGCCGCTCAACAGCCGAAAAGTCTTCGAGAAGATCGCAATAAAGAGGTTTATGTGGACCAACTACGTGAGATCGACGTGGGAAGTGAGGAAGAAGCGCTGACGTTGCTGCAGCTGGGCTCCCAGAACCGTCACATCTCGTCAACAGATATGAATCGCGAGAGCTCACGCTCACACGCGGTTTTCTCGGTGAAATTGGTGTTGGAGGAGCGCACGTCGGCTGGTGTGAAGCGTACACGTCGCTCTTGCTTGCATTTGGTGGATCTGGCAGGTAGCGAGAAGCAGCGACAGACGCGAGTGCATGGCAAACGACTGAAGGAGGCAGCACAGATCAACAAGTCCCTATCAGCGCTGGGTAACGTGATCATGGCGCTGGTTGACGTCAGTAACGGCCAAAAGAGACACGTGCACTACCGCGACTCGAAGCTTACGTTCCTTCTGCGTGACGCTCTGGGTGGCAACGCTATCACGAGCATTGTGGCTACCATTTCGCCCGAAGAAAAGTACTTCACGGAGACGCTGAGCACGCTGAAATTCGCCCAACGCGCCAAGTTTATCAAGAACAATGCCGTACAGAACGAGGATGCCGACTCGCTGGTCCCTGTGCTGAAAGAGCAGATCGAGAAGTTGATGCAAGAGATCGCCACCTTACGTAGCAGCGTCGGCACCATCAGCTCCGTCCCTCAAGGCGATTCGTCTGATCATTCGCTGCGACTGAAGGCGCTTGCCGACGCGGAAGATGAGGCTGAAGCTCAAGCTCAAGCTCAGGAGAAGAAGCAGAATCGATGGGAACCAGCGTTAGATATGATGCAGAAGCTACTACGTTCAAGTGGCGCGATGGCTCCTGTGGATATTGCAGAGAACGAAGAGGAACCTCAGCAACAAGAGCGTGACGTCGTGGAAGTTCGTTGTGATCGACTTGAAATGCTGCTGTACCGCATGATTTGTCGCTTTGAGGAGTACAAGGAGGTGACGTTTGACCCGGATCGCTACAAGCTCAGTCGACGGCCACACCAACTGAAGCCGAGTAAGCTTCAAGCTCCACGGATGTCGATGCTGCCCACACCCAAGCGGTACGGTGCTGCTGCGCGTTACCATCATGTAGACAACCAGGAGCACTCTGCTGACGACGACGAGAATGCCGCTGCTCTGGCTGCAGCTGAGAAACGAGAACGTGAGCTGCACAAGAAGGTCCAGGAACAGCAGAATCGAGTCGACGAACTTCTGCAACGGTCACAAGAAGCTGAGGCGGAGAATGATCTGATCCGTCACGAGCTTTGTGAGCTGCTAGAGTGGAAGGCCTTTGTGGAGGAAGAGCGACGTCGGGTTAGTGATGCTGTGCCTATGGCTGTGGCTCCGCAGCAAGACAGCGAAGAGGACGAACAGGAGACACCCATTCTGGAAGCGTCCACTGTACCCAGCGAGGAGATGCAGGAGATGCAGGAAATGCTCAACGTGTACCGCTCGCTGTTTGATGAAGTCACGGAGTTGATGTACACGAAGAGGCCAATACTGTGCAGTCCACCGAGTCCGAAGTCCGGCTCTTCGGTGGTCACGGACTCGAACTCGACTAGTTACGCTTCTGGGGATGAGGATGAAGCCGGTGACGACTGCATGTCGATGGATGGCTTCGATGCCAGTGAAGATGGCGAAGGAGGCGTCAGCGATACGTACCGAGAGATCCGTCGTGTGAACGCGCTGAGTTCACGTCTTGGACGGAAGCTTGACTTGTATCAGGACACGATCCAGCGTCTAGAGAAAGAGCTGCAGACCACGCAAGACGAGCTGGAGACGTCCAGTGCCGCTACGAAATTCGCAGAGTTCCAGCTCCAACAGCTGCGAACTTTGGCAGCTGATGAGGAAGCCAAGCAGACGCAGGCTGAGAATGAACTGCGGGAAAAGCTGGAGCAATTGGAACAAACTGTGCGCTCTCAACGCGACGAAATGGCGCAGGTGCTCGATGAGAAGGCTGCAGAGGATGCTCGTGCGTTGGAACATGAGCAGCAGGCAGCTCGACGTGAAGTTGAGCGTCTGGAACACAGTCTACGCAACAGCAGCGAGTCAGGAGAGGACGAAAACGACAAGCAGCAGCTTGCGAACGCTCTCCAGGCAGCTCAAAAACGCATTGAAGATCTGGAGCGAGAGATAAAGGCTTCACAATCCACTATATCAGTTTCGGAGATGAAGGCACCCAGTGACGAGACTCCAGTACAACTCCAGACGTTGCTGGATCGTGCGCTGGAGGACAACGCGAAGCTCTTAGAAACGGTGCGTGACCTGCAAGGTAAGCGGCAACGTAGTGGCGCCAATCTTCAGTTGCTTTCTTCTTTGCTGGCGGCGGCTGCGGGGGACGAGAAGAAAGCTGAGAATGCGAGCGAGGATAGCAAAGCCGACGAGTTGACTCATTTACGGCGTGAAATTGCCACGTTGCGACTTCAACGATCTGGATCCGACATCACCGACTTGAACGCCCATGGAGTGGACACGGAGGCTCTCGCAAAAGTAAGTAAGTGGTTGTAGAGCAGGCTCTGCATGGGCTCGATGCGGTAGCATTCAGTCACTGGGGTCTAATGCTGGCGTGTTGGGCCTGTGTCGGGTCTGTGCTGTGTATGGTTTCCGCTTTTTGTAGTAGTGCGCAGTTGGTCTTGGAGTGCTGACGACTCCTCTGGTACCTCCTCTGCTTCTGCCTCTGGACGACGACGTTCTCTTGCCGTTCCATTCGCGTTCTGCCCCTCGATATTCATAGCCCACCGAGACGATCCAGCGACTGGCACTGGAACGGGCGACACTGCGATCGAGATTGCACCAAGCTCAAGAGACGACAGCACGCCTTGAGAAGGAGCTGCGAAGAGCTCAGCGGAATGCCGCTGTCGACAATAGCAACGGTGCGCTCTCAACGGAGTTTCTGTGCGGCATTTAGAAGACGCAAGCGAATGTTATGGACAGCCAAGGATGCGTCAAAGGGTAGAGTTTCTGATAAGTTGTGTGTGAAGCAGTGGTATTAGAGGTGTTCAAGCGGGTCGGCGGGTAAATCGAAGGAAGACGAACCGAGGCTTGCACCTCCGAAATCATCGTTGTAAGTACTTTTTTCTCGTCTATCTCATAGTTCGCTAGAGTGCATATCGAAGTACATTGTGGGGTGACAAGGTGCGGCGCTTATAAAACAACACGTAGGCGGCATCCGTGACCACGTCGCCCGCTGCAATTTCAGACACTTTTTCGTCATCAAAGCGGAACCAGAGCTCGGGACACTGGACATCGCCGCTCTCTTCGTTTGTTCGGAAGAGTGCTAAGCTCTCTGGGAAATCGGCGTCGTAGCGGCAATAGGCCGTGTAGTGACCCCGAGTGAGTCCACCGACGTGGTTAGCCACAGCATAGAGATCATACACTGACGAACCCTCATCTTGATGCCCCATCCACTTCGAGAAGTCCAGACCTTTGAGCGGAAAATCGACAAGTGATCGAACTTTCTGCTTGTGTTGGTTCTCGAGATACTGGAAGCGTTTGAGCTGCACCATGACCAGATCTGGTAGTCTCCAAATGGCAGACAACCGCCTACCTTCACGTGGGACACCACAGTGCTCGCAGACCCAGTGATCTTCCAGGGAAATGGCTTCTTCGCGCATTAACGCGTCCATACACTTGGTCAAAGGCACAGCATACATGGGTGGGCTGTCGTCGTCGACTACTGGCGCTTTCTCTTCGGGCTCTGTTTTCTTTTTAGAAGACGCTGCAGCATCAAGATCAGCACGTAAATCCGGATCCGCTTTCGCAGCTTCAACAACTTCATCTGGCACGTCTTCAGGTGCTCGTTCCTCACAACTCGAATAGTCATGAACATCAAACCAATCCAAAGCTAGCACACTTCGCGTAGAGAAGTGTTGCAGCAACGCGCTTGACTCTGTGGGCAGAGACTCACCACGTTCGCTTGTTAGGTCCTCCAGGTTTACGACGCGAACTTCATACGGTAGCTTCATTTGCTTCAAATCTTTGTGACTGGTGTCGGTAGTAGACTCGGGATCACCATTGAACTTTGTCCAGAATCGAGCAATCTGTAGGAAAAGTGCCTGGTGCATGTCTCGGGCAGTCTTGTCGGATGCGATCGTGACAAAGAGTGGCGTGCCAAATACATTCAACGACGGACTGCTATGTGAACTCGCAATGCTCAGCTTTTGCGAGCTCGGGAGGTTGCCAGTAAACGAATGATCGCCACCACTAGTCTGACCAGACTCCGACGCCGCAGTTGTCGAGGCTTGGGAGGTGAAGCGATGCACAACTTGCACCTCAAATACCTCAGTCGACTTGGACGTGCGAGTTGCAAGCGGCTGTAGTCGTTTCGCCTTCCAGTCACGAGCTGTAAACCACTTGTTCCACTTACTGCTAAACGCATCAAAATGGACGCTGACGCGCGGAACTTGTTCGGATTCACCGCCTCCAGCTACTTCAATTACCGTTCCTGAGTGCCAATCATTGTGGTTGTCCCTTGCATCGACACGTGATCCCACTCGAAGATCGGAAAAGCTTCTGACCTTCTCAGCAGCGATCGTCTTTGCCTCATCCGCTACGTTCAAGTCGTTAAAATACTCGCGAATTATCGCAGGAACGACAGGGATCTCCGCTAGCGTCCATGCGCGCTCATACGCAGAAAGCGAGCCAGGTGCAGCTGTGGCCAGCCTGTCCACAACTTCATCTCCCTCGACAATCCGCTTGATCCGATTCCGACGCACTTCCACAAGCAGAAACCGGTTTCCAGCTGCCCGACCGTGTACCTCTGCAATGCGATCGCACAGTTCTCCCACATTACTTCCTCGACGAAGCCAGAACCCTTGCTGCACGGCTTGAAGGGCCGTTTCTGGGTCATTTTCATCGTCGTCGCCACCTGGAAGCTTCCGTGCCTGTAACAACACACTCACCTCAACACGAACAAAACTCGATTCGGGGATGGGTAAGCTGAAGAACAGATTCGGGTCGAAGGTGCACTTGCGCTCCCCACAAGTAGCACAAACAGTCTCACTGCGCATCTGTCCGTGAAACAGATCCACCACCACCGACGAGTTTACATTCGTGTAGTCGCGCCACGCTGCATTACCGCGCACTTCGTCAGAAGATGAATCAGTCGCATTATGGTCAGCTTGTTCGTCTCCGTCCACACTTTCCAGTTCGCTGCCACCGTTAAAACTACCAAAGGTTAGACATCTCGAGCTTCGATCTTGAATCTCATCGTCGGCTGATGCTGCAATCATTCGACAGCCTTGGTTCAGGTCTTCATGCAGACAGTCCAGAAGAGCTACCATGAACTCATGCGCGTCATATTGGCGCGTTTCTTCAAAGTGGCGACGGACACGCGTAAACTCGTCTCGAAAACGACCGGGGAGCAAATATCCTTGGTCACGTTCACGCCAGAGAGAGCTTTGAAGCTGTGCGTACGCTGCCGCCATTGCACCACGACTTCCGAGATGGTTCTTCTTGTTGACTTCTGCTTCGTATCTGTTCGACAAAAAGTACTCGCGGAACACTGGCGAGTGGACAAAGCACTGTAGAGCACTGTTCATGAAGCATGTGTTGCCCATATTGATCAGCCCTGTGGCTCGCAAACCGTCGTGCTGAATCAATCTTCCACGCGACGCTTTCGTTGCTGTTTCCATGTGCTTGGCAAGCCCCACAAGGACTCCTGCGGGTCCGACATGCGCAGAGACCGCAGAAGCATTCGCAGCTGCTTCCTGTTCGGCAGCCATACTCTCACGCAGAATCTTCCAGTCTCCTGTCTTGGCAAACTTGGCAAGACTGGTACGCGGGCAGCAGACAAAGTCATTGCCCACAGGTTGTAGCATGGGTACAGTAAACGGTGTTCGAGGCAGAATACTGCCAATACTGGTCCGTCGACGTTGCTGAGCGACGCTTTGTGGGTCCTCGTCAATGTCCAGAGCACGGAAGTCTACCAGTAACTCGTGGGCGCTTGTAATCTGCAATCCCTCAAGCGTAGCGTGCGGGGCTTCAAGACTGCATTCCAAGCGCGCCCACGACTGGAGACGACGACGACGTAACCAAACTGTAACCTCTCTCGCATTTACATCGGGAATGATGCCCATTCGATGCACAATTTCCTTGATAGACGAAGTGCGATGCATCAAGAACCGTCGTGAGTACACAAGATACACGTGTCGAGAGTCATGTCGTGCCAGTCGAACTTGTAACACCACAGGATACAAGTCCACTTGCACATGTTGATCGAGTTGACCTCGAGATTTCAAGACCAACGTGACATTTGTGCATTCGATCGGCTTTCCATCCTCCTCTCTTGATGGCATTTCCAGTTGTTCGTCGGATAAAGAAACTGCGGTGATCTGTCGCGGGAATTCGGGTCCACCTCCATAAACTTGAACAAGCCGTTTCCACACAGTGGAGGAAACGAGAACGAAGTCTTCATCTTCAATAAGACCAGGTCGTAGCGTTCCTAGCTGCTCGTTCGCACATATATCGCTGTTAGCGATAGGTCCAGGACGAAGATGACACACCGCAACTTGCGGCTGAGCGTGTCTCTCTTGCTGCTGCTCCTGTTGCTCTCCTGCTTCCTGCTCATGCTGGTTATTGCTGATCCTTGTCTGATTGTGTTGAGAATGATGACTACAGTGATCAGGCTGCACGTATCTCCGCCATTGCGTCCACCAGCTATTAGACACGACGTACGCCGTATCTCCTGCCCTCCACCGTGTCGTGTCCACTTCCTGCAGTATCGTCTCCTCATCCAGAAGTGCTTTTACTACCCCAAAAGGAGCGAACAATACGTGCAGCACGTGAGTACCCAGTTCACAATCCATTCGCTGGCAGAAAACTTGTTTTGTCACTTGGTGCTGCTCACGTTCCAGCAGTAACTTCATCAGAGACGCTACTAAGTCGTATCCATGCTCCGTCTGTACTTTGCTGTCACCTTCAAGCTCCATAGCTGTCATTGCGAGCAGCTTGACGTCCGTATGGGTCAATACAGCCTCGCTTTTGTCTCCTTGGAACCAGGCGAAGACCAGCTCCGCCATTTCACCCACTGACGAGCCTCTAGCTTGCTTCACTCGGGCCAGCATCTCACACAGCTCGTCAAACTCGATTTTCCCCGTATCATTGGCGTCAAAGGCCCGGAACAGTGTGCGCTGCGATGTTCTGGATGCGCGTCCCAAAAGCGGGAAGAGCCGCACGAACTGTCTCCTCGTACTGAGTCGCAGTCTCGTGTCGGCGCGTCGACTGAAGTAGAAGCGCTTACTGCGCACCAGTGCTGAGTCCACGTGGGTCTGCAGCTGCTGCTGACGCTTAAGATCCTCGATACTGGACGTTGCGGTTGTGCTGGAGCTGGCGGAGCTGCTGGCGCCTGTGCGCATCAGATCGTCGCCGCGAACAGCGCGTTGAAGTGCTGGAGGGTCGAGCTGCACCTCAGGCGCGATAAAGGTCTTGTTCACGGCGACGTGTACAAGTTCTCGTAGCGCAAAGAGCTCCGGTAAACTCCATGTGTCCAGCAGTCGCGTCCGCGCCGCTAGTGATCGCTGAGCCGCAGCTCCGGACGCCGGAGTTGCGCGGGCCGAAGCGCCGCGAGGCACACGATGACGTCGATGCGAGAAGAAGCGACGCAGCGAGCCGCGTGAAGAGGACGAGGAGCGCATCAAACGGCTGTCTCTAATCTGCTGTGGGGGTTTTCAGGTTTTGACAGCGATTCGAAGTTCGCTGTGGCGTATACACAGCCACTGTATGGCAATTTATTTCTTCTTTTTTCGGTCAATCTCGTTTTGTACGGTTCTGGAGAGACAGCTTTGTGTGTTCTGAGTATGTTTGCGACTACGCTCTGACTTGCGGGGATATTCCTGGCAGGAATGTCCTGCTCAGACACCCCACTCCAGTTCAAGACAGATGGATGGGCGATTCCCTGTCTTCATTCCGCTCTGCCATTACACTCGTGCCGGGAGTAACGGACAAGTACACAATGCATCATCAATGCTGTAGACAAGAAGACATGCAGCCATTGCCCGCGTCGAACACGAGTAGGAATCTCGAGTCTTCATTGCATCTACTGTAGGACCGTCTGCAAACCACGAGAAAACTGCGCCATGCATAAACGCTGAGCGTAATACAGGAGGTTCAGTGCAGTAATCACCATCACCTCAAGCGACGCTTCAACTGAAGCTTCAAGCATCTTGACCATCACTCTTGGATTCCGCACTTGGCGCCAAATGGCAGCGCTGGACCATGCCCGCGCTCTGAACGGTCTACTGGCGCTACCGCGGCTGGAGCGCATGCTGCGCGTGTACCGCACGTGGGTGAATGTGGAGGGAGTGGAGGGCGGCATGGCGCTCACACGGCGTGAGCTACAGTGCGTGCTCGAGTTCCCGGAATTGGATCACCACGTAAATTTCCTCTTTGACACGTTCCGCTGCGTCTCGTCCAATCGGAAGCAGGCTGTCACACCTCACGTGGACCTGGTGACGCTGCTGACGACGGCAGCGATGCTGGCGCAGGGGGCGATGGCGGACAAGGCTCGCTTCGTGTTTCAACTGGTGGATCTGGACATTGAGGACGACATCGTGGAGGCGGAGCTGGCACTCGTGATCAGCACGTGCTGTGATGGACTCTATAGACTCGAAATCATAGAAGAGGAGGACAATTTGCCTGAAATGGATGCACTGACGGTCGCGTATGAGGCGTTCGACTTTGTGGAGCTCGAGGGCGGCGACAAAATGACTTTTACCATGTTCTTGAAGTGGTGTGTATTTCACCCGAGACCGAAGGCGTTGCTGAGCAGGATCAGCTGTTTGTTTTCGCTATGTGATGCAGTGAGAAGCATGGCAGACGCGTTGAAAGAACGCACGGAAAGACTTAAGAACAGCCATACGGTGCTGTATTATAACGACATGCACTTTGGATCACTGGACGAATATGCGGAGAGAGTTCAAGTCGTGGTGGGGCCAATTGTGGGGAAGGTATCGTATTTGTGTGGTGTTGCATGTCGTGGTGACCTTCTGAATATTTATCTCTTTTCTTTTATGGAATTTTTTTTGCTGCAGGTTGAAGCGACGAGAGTTAGTCTGCTTCTTGAAGTGGACACTCCTACCACGGTCAAGTGCTTCGCGTTTGCGTTACCACAAGAAGGTGCAGAGACGGAGGTGAATTGTTTCGTGCCAACACGAGAGTGTAAGATTCCGGCTTTTCAACCAGCTTTAATTACAGTTTCTGGGCTCTCACCTGGTAAAGCGTACGTACTCCGGTTTCTGGGTATCCGTGAGACCGATCGTGATCAGTGCGTTGCGATGATTACGACAAAATGTCTTACAAATGAAGAAGAGTCTCTACCTGCTCCTTCTCGTTGGCGCATCCGATTATTAAATCATCATAGCATCGGTGATAAACTTCGGAGACCTCGACGATCACCTGAAAAACAAGTTTACCAGAAGATCTCAAGAGATAGTTACGAGTCGCAAATTCCGATTCTTACGATTCATTATGGTATATTTCTTTCACTGCAGATAGTTTCCGAGATGCTCGAGTTATTGGAACACGGAGCTGTAAGTGGTCTCTTCACTTTTCATCAATCTATCAACAACTCGCTAATGTTACGCGTGGTGTCGCTTTTGGTGTGCGATAGAGTCAACGAGATAGTAGAGAAATCAATGACCACGTTCTGGATATGATTAAGCAAGAGTATCGACGTGTACTGGGCGAACCATGTGTTTGTGAGTTGCTTCGTAGTCACAGCAATTGGTGCTTCGACAGCAACGAAAGTGTACTTTACAGCGGTTTTCCCGAATGGAAGAGCAGACGACAAACTGAATTTACAGCTATTGAAACAGATCTGATGGGGTTGGCGTATCCAGTGTGGCAATCCTACATTGAAGGTCTTTGGGGGCATCCTCAATATAATGCAAACTACCTCCAGCTTGACGATGGCGTAATTCTTTGTCCTATAGTGGGGCATTTTGATCTGCGAACTGAGGTGTGCAAGGGCTGAAGTCGTGTATATCAACCGTACACAAACTCTTTGCTAATTGCTTCTTTTCCTGTTTCACGTCTTGTTGTCTCAGAATGGAGAGACAGGCTGCACCAGGCATATTTCAACCATGCTGAAGGCTTTTCCATCCGCCTCTGCGGTGTTGCTATTAACGAGTGATCCTCTTTTCAGTAAGACAAAAGCTGCTGATCCTAGTGATTTCTCTCGCTTGATGAATGACCCAAGCGTCGATAATGCACGACAATGGCGAATAATTCAAGAGCTGATTGAGTGGAATCTCTCTGACCTGAAGCGGCAGGTGGTCATGCTTTCGTTCGATGATGTGGAAGGTTATCGAAGTCTTGTGAGTGTTATGAACACTACTCTGTCATTTACGCAATTAGTATGTGGGCCGGTGGTCGGTGCTCACGTGTCTAGTGCTGTGCGTCTGCGAGATCAAGGAAATGGTCAGCCGCAGACCAATCCAGACGATGTCCGTCACGAGGCATCGGACAGACGACCGCAATACGGTCAGATTTCTTCAATGGGTAAATTAGGCGGGGAATCAATATCATCGACAAGTGAAAAGCGAAGCTCAGGGGATGTGGACGCGCCTTACGCTTTATTTCAAGCTCAGCTTTTGCCACTACAAAGAAAACATGAGATTAATCGAGTTGTAGGAATCATGGTGATATCCTTTAAAACCTTCATCGTGTCTCTATGCTAACTGATTTTCGTGTTTCGATTTGTTGCCTACAGCTAGGCCCAGTTGTGGGGTGTACAACCCCTCGCATCGCTCAAGTTCTTCTCGAATGTGACGCTGAATGCGAAATTACTTGTGTCGCTGTGGATCGATTAACATCGCAAAGGCATCAAGTGGTCAAGCAAGTTGAGCCGTACCGACCGGCAATTTTCAGCATGACGGGGTTGGCACCAGGACGCACGTATGATCTCTCCTTCCAGGTAGAATTGCAAACTTGCCGCTCCTGGGAATAGTGATACTCATTTTCTTCTGGTGGCACTGGTGTTTTCAAGGGATTGCAAAATGACGGGTCAGGGGTATTTCAAACACCACACGAGCATCTTCCGGCTTTTCGGCTAGTACTTGTGGCGGAGGATCGTTTTTTAGACGGTTCAATAGCCAGCCCCACAACCGGAGGAGGAAATCCGTCACCGTCTTATATCGGGAATGTGGTAGATCACTTTTTCCCCGTCGTTGGCGCACTGCAAGCCAATGTAACCGTGCATATTGGGTGTTTAGTCGCTTTGGCTCATGATCTTAAGAGAAAGTATTGTCTTCTTACGCAAGATCAACAGAAACGTGGGGATTCAGAGCTGCATGAAGTCGTGAGGAATTGTGTTCGCCACCACTGGAACACTCCTAAAAGTCAACTTTTACTTGCACGTGGGGCTCATTGGTTTCCAAGCATTGGTGTTTTACGCACACTTATGACACACGAAGATATTCCCGTTTCGTTCCTTCGAGTTGTTCAACGCGTGTTGGCAGAGTATGGGCAAGTTGGTGATTTTCGATCACACAGTGCTACGCCTTCTGATAGATATTTGTATCGGCTTCAGAGCGATGTGGCGGTGCTAATGATTGATACACTTGAGGCAGTACTGGACAGTGAGCACTTAACACCGTTCGTACAGTTTCCTGAAACACTGCTATCGAGCTCTCAATGGGCGGCCTTGGAGTATTGGCTGCGCGTTGATCACTCCCAAGGCGTTCGAGTGAACCAAGCTGAAGACGTCGGCACGCTTGTTCTTATGTGTGATGTCCCAGTAATATCGCAACGCGGTGAGAGCGTCGAATTGACGCAAATGTGGCACCGAGGTTCTCGAGAAGAAGAAAAAGTGGGCGATTCAAGTGGTTTTCTTGAAACTCTGGGAATAACATCGTGGGGGGTGTATCCAAAAGAGCGAGCCCGATTGATTAATTTGATCTTTCACAAACTGCACCGGGTACGTTTGCCTACGAGGCGTTTTGTTTATAACGACACTGATTTTTTTGCAATGCGTAGAATCCGAAGTTTCATGTCGTATTCGTTTGCTGTGGTGCTTTTTCCTCGCGGACTACAGTCACCGACAAATCTACCAATGTATCTTTTCAACAAATTGTTGTGGGGCCAATTTCTAAGGTGGCTTCGTTAGAACAGTTGGCTAGCTGTGCCGATGAAGATCTGGTGACCTGCTACTCGATCCAACAAGAAATACCCTCGGGGATACTGACATCGCAACAGTATTGCGTACTGGAGCTAGTGCCACATGCACGCGGCGCTTCAAGTGACGTGAAATTCTACACCCAGCATCATGATGAAGCCAGGCTTATTCTCGGCCCGGTTGTCGGTCGAGTCACACCCAAGACTGCACGAATTCTTATCGAGCTTGATCGCCCCGTACCAAATCTTTGTTGTACGTTGACCGACCCTGTGACACTGCAAAGGTAACAACGTCTTTCAAATAACTGAGCTTCAGCTGTTAAGTTGAGTCTTACAAATGCTTGAATTATTAACGTGCAGCTACAAGACGAAAGTTAAAGTGGGCGCATTTACTCCAACCATTATCAAAATCGAAGGCCTTCATCCAGACACCCGCTACGCTATCAAGTTCGAGGTAACGCACTTTAGTTTTACTCAACACATTCTTACTTCTCTATAATTTTGCTGTCATTTGTTACGTTTTTCGCTCAGGGTTTGATGGAGAAGAAAGACACTGTCCTCGGTCATATTTTCACCCCAGCTGGGGTTTCACTATCATCGGAATGGGTGGTAGTAAACTGCAATGCGTTGGTGGACTTCCTAGGACCTGACGCGACGTCTGCAAACCCTCAAAAGCGTTCGCAGTGGTCCCGAATTCTAGCAAATGGAATGGTTTCTTTCACTGCGCAGCTAGCTGGAGATGCAAGCCACCGCAACGGCGATACCCTTGGAAATTGTGAAGACGAGGAGCATCAACGCTTCAATCCATGGCACGGCATTGAAGATGAATATTTATCAGAACCTCTCTCCAGTCCACAGCTTCTTCTTCATCTAGGAGGCCAGGTGGACATGAGTCGTGCATTTACCAACGAGGAGCTCGCCGCTCTTGTGGTTCCTATCGCTAGTCAAGTCGAAAGTAGCGCCCATGATGAAAATAGTGACGACTTCCAGCGTCTACGGTCAGAATTACGGTTCCGGCTGCAAGAAGTGTATCGCATTGCGTGGACAGTTCCTCCGATAAATCGAATACTCGGATACACTAGCAATCTCATGCTTCTCAACGAAGACGTGGATCTTTTTTTTAACCAAAAGAATCTCCGCTCTATTCTCGACAATTTCGGAAATCACAGAGTACCCGACGCCACGCTAACCAAAATCGTGGAGATACTCAGAGGAATTACGTTCGAGCTGTGGCAACTTTATCAAAACCAACTCTGGGTCGAGCTGGCGTATGGCAGCAAGAGTAGTGGTAACAAAGTCGCATTCACCACAACATTTGGCATCAACCGCATGATCGTTGTCAATGTTAGTCACGAAGTCTACGAGTACTGCAGTACGATGCAAGCGGAAGATCAAAAGAGCGTTCCTAGTGGCGCTGCACGATCTCGGGGCGAACCAAGCAGTACTCCTGCGATTAGTATGTTTTCAGCTCAGTCTTGGAAGGTTATCGATGAAGCTCTAGAGACTTCAAGCTCTTCTGAGGTTAAGCAAGCTCGATCAGCGTCCACACGACCCAAAAATCCTGTGCAGCAGCTTGTTATGGTTATTTCAGGTGATCTGATGATGTGGGGGGCGTCTAAACTCTATCCTGCTCTGCGGACAGAAATCGTCAAGTTGCTTGAGAAACTTTTTGCGTGGAAATTTGTGAACCGAGTCCATCGAGAAGTTGCAGTGATATGCTGTCGTAAGAGTGGCAGCTCCATCTCCTTCGAGATAACAGACGAAAAACTCAGCGAAAAGCTGACGCTCACGTCTGTTGGCTCCATTAGTGAGGCTCGTGAGCTGCTTCATCGGGACCAGAGGAGAGCTAAGGGAGCTACAGCAGTCGTAGGGAAAGGTGCAGCAATTTCCAAAGGATATTTTTCCAACCGATTTTCATACGCGAGTGTCACCAACACTGGAAGTGGGTCGAACGTGTCAGTGGCAGGACGCGATAAACAACCAGCAGCCAGTGATAGCCAATTGGCTACTCGATGCCGGACGTTTGTAAGCTATCGCTTTGTGAGTGACTATCGGCGAGGGTTTTTAGACGAGACTATTCGCTTCTTTCCACGTGTGACGTTGCCTAAGGCTGTCCTCGGACCTGTCATTGGACGAATGGTTCTCACGGAGGCTTCAAAAGCAGTCTCCGAAGAACCACTTGCTGAGGGTGATCCCGGTGATCCAGTGAAAATGAACTTCACGGTGCCAATTCTACTCGAGATTGACGCAGATGCTCGCGTTGTGTGTGTTGTGACGGACATCCTCGCCAACCAAGATATCCGCGTAGTAGCAGCTTTGAGGCGCTATCAGCCGCACGTGTTTGGACTTCCATTGCTGGTACCAGAACGTCGATATGTTTACCGTTTTGAGGGAATTGCGAACTCGGAAACCCGTCGTGGGAGCTTTCACACGCCTTCCTGCGCGTCAGCTGCAGTGAATTTCATGACTGTAAGTTCAAACTTCCCCGAACAAATGGACGAGTCGGGTGACAGTTTGTGGGTGGCGATCAAAAATCGTGTTCAAGTGTCTTGGTGCGGTCTCGACATGGTTTTGCACTTGGGAGGCCAAGTACCGATGCACGAAGCTGCTATTGAGTGTTTTGAGTGGGCTCGTCGCGAATTGAACAATCGAAAGAAATCAACTGAAAAGGAAAGCGAAACAGCGTCACATGAGGCATCATTGCGTCGAAAGATTCGACATCGTCTTCAGCAGCGTTATCGTATTTGTTGGAACGTGCCAAACGTACGTGAAACACTCGCACATACCAGCAATTGGTTCCTACGCTCACAAGCCGACATTGCTCCATTCTTCCGAAATCATGAAATACTCAACACGAAAGCTGCGCAACTTGTGCTTTCTGAGGCTAAGACAATTGCTGCGGACTACCAACTTTCACTGATGCGGCATGACGTCACCAATGTCGATGAGATGCCCTCCGAATTATCGACCAGACCGGATGGCAGCGGTCCTGAACAAACACAAAACACTATTTCTGAACAATCTGGAAGCAGTGATAAGCGATCTGAAAGTGCGGAAAACATGAAAGCAGATGGAGAAGAAAGCCTCCGAGACCAAAATCAGAATGAGAACGAATTCACGGCGGAAAACGTCGACGAACAAAGAGGCACAGCACAATTCATTCAGACCGGCGAAGTTGGAATTTTCATGTGTGATATACGAAGCACCCCTCGCGACGACGTGGTGACTTGCAATAATCGCCTCATGACTCCCCTTACCCAGCAGGAGGGTGCAGTTATCGGGGAAAAGCAATGGCTGCAACTCGAGAAAGCTCTCAAAAAGAAGGCAGTAATGATATTTGTGCTTTGCCTGGAGCTTCCACTCATTCTCACAGACGCAAAACACGTGGACGCTATGCGTGAAGAAGCTTCTTCTTCTGGATCCGATTCTGCTCAAGAAGAAGCGGTTGGTCGATGGAAGTTGTATGACCGTCACGAAATATCTCAACATTGGGTTTCGTGCCGTCGACAATTAGAGCAACTGCTGAATCTACTTTTTCGATGGAAGGCGAAGCACCGAGGCCGAGATGTGGTCGTATTGAGCGGTGGAATGCGCGTTGGCCTCGAAACTTTGCTACAAGATCGGGAGACCAAATTATCCGTACGCAACCTCACCGTCGGTCCAGTGACAGCGCGTGTTGAACCTGATTTCGAGAACATTCCACTCCATGGTACGGCGTGCCCCACATTTCTCGGTGGTGCGCGAGATGAACGGTTCACTTTCGCTCACAAAGTATTGAGCAGCAAAAACTACCTTTTAACCCATGCTGTGATAACTCGCGAACAGGTAGAGGGATCGGAGGAGCGACGCGAGGTCAATGGAGAAATCAAATCTGCCAGTATCGAGACGGAATTTATCGCCGATGAAGCAGCTCACCCCATTACTCTGCATCGACGCTTCCCAACGTGGTGGGTCAACTACGTTCCCATGGGAAAGGTTGTCTTCTGGGACGACACCGTTATGATGCGAGCACAGTCCGACGAGGATGTGACTGCATTGGCACAGTACCTTCATGATGGACGCGAGTTCACAGCCGCACTTGAGGTTCTGTTCGAGAAACATCAATTCGCCGAGGCTGCTCGAATGGAGGAACTGCGCAGTAAGCATCGAAGACGACAGCGAGGTCCTGAAGAATTGAGATCAAGTCTTCGCGCAGTCTTTGCAGAGCTGTGGAAGGTACTTCCTGAAACATATCGACAACGAGTGGCCTACTTCCAGGACGACTTCGTGTTTGACTTCTTGCTAGGATATCTGGCATCTGAGCTGTTCGAGGACAACGAAGCGCAAGATGAAGAGGTCGAAAGGCCACCACTGGAGTTTGCCGCGTTCTCCACACTCTGTCGAGACTTCATTTTCAACGCTGGTATGCTCAACTTGTGTCTGGTAATGCAGCAGGAGGACGAGCGTCGTCAGGCTGCACTTCGACGAGCTGAGGGACGTCGTCAGGCTGCTAAGCGGGACGCTCTACGGACTCAACAAGAGCAGCAACGTGCCGAAGAAGAAGCTGAACTTGAACGTCTGCAACGAGAGAATCCTCAAGAATACGCAAAACGCAAGTTGGCGGAGCAGGAAGTTGCTCAGAAGGAGAAACAAGCAAAAGCTGACGCAGCACGCGAGCGACGCAAGGTCGAGAAGCTTCGTGTTGTGGAAGAAGAGCTGGCCATTGCAAAGGAGCAGCGCAAACTCGACAAGTTGGCAGAACGTGGAGATGATCCGCAACAGTTTAATCGCCGACGTGAAGTGCTAGCTGCTCGAGTGCGTAAATTGGAGGAACGCAAGCGTTACCGAGAAGCTGCTGAGGCTCGTCGTCGCGAGAAGAAGGAGAGCAAGAAGAAAGAGAACGTTACCTGACCACAACTTCAACATAAGCTATACCAAAATCATCAGTGCCTCAGCTCACCCTATCTATTTACCTAAAACGTGCTCACGTTGCGTCCTTCTTGGCACTCAGCGTAATCTGGGGAATATGGACGCCCATCTCGCAGGGTTTAGTTGCGGTTAATACAAGTCACATGCTGGGCATCCATTCTTCTGCTCCCTGCCGGATCCTACACACCACATTGCGGTGCTGGCTTGAAGCGGGCGGAACTGCTGCACCTCGTGCCTATGCATTCAGCGCCTCACACTCGTCGATCCAGTCCGTGTACACGTCAATTGGTGCGCTCAAATCTGCAGGTAAACAACAGGCAACGGTCAGTATGAATGAATAGCGGGTTGGTGTTGCGATACAGTTATTAGATCATCGTACAGTGGATTGGAGTCTGGAAGCTTTCGGTACACACACGGCATGACAAGTGACCAATATTGCGCTCACGATCCCTGTACGGTAAAACCAGTACCGTAAAACGTATTGTTAACAACCACGGTAACGCATCTACGGGGGGATTATGACGTACATTTTGCACTCGACGGCCTCGTCGTGCGAGCAAAAAGGGCACTTGAACACGGTGGAGACCACCTGCTTCTTGCGCGTTTGGATCTTCTTGGTAGATTTCTTCCTTCGGCCCATGGCTCTGTCCCCGTCTTGGTCTTCTTGTCCGTCCCCTGCGCTTGGCCTTGTGCTTGCGTTCCTTGAGGAAGAATTCAAAAATGCCCACAAACCACCGTTCAATCAAAACGGTTCGCGTACTGTTGATTCTCTATTCATGAGACAACTCCCTCTTTAAACGAAACCAATGTACTTTGAGAATAAATAACCTTCAGCATATTCGATCCCAAACGGACAGGGTTTTGTGAAAATGAATCACCTATGCTTGACATCTTCAAGAACGAAGCGCAGTATACGACAGCAACAGCGGGTATTCGGACCTTCCGTTCTGCTTATTCTCTCAAGTAGATGGATCATCCATTCAATTTTAAACTGTCAAGTGGCTGCTGCATCCATCGCCCACTCTTCGCTGACACTGCATGTACCAACAGCTCAGATGACGATAACGACAGCTTACATGAGCTCGAGCTTGACCTCCTTGGGGGCCTTGAAGTCGGCGTCCTCGAGACCGAAGCGGTTCATGTAAGCGTCGAGGTCGGCCTGGAGCTCGCTCTGCTCCTCGGCGGTCAGCTTGACGACCTGTCCCTGCTTGGCCTCCAGGTCCGAGGCGTAGGCGCGCAGCTCCTTGGTGAAGAGAGCAGCCACGTCGTCCTCCTTGCTGTCGTCCACGTTAGCGTTGCCCAGAATGTCCAGAGCGTGCTTGAAGGCAGCGTCCTTAAGCTTCTTGTCGCCCTTCTGGACGACCGTACGCACCTTGCTGGTAGCGCTGGCCACCATGCTCTTCTGCAGCTCGAGGTTGTAGCTGCCTTCGATCTCACGGATCGACTCGAGGTTCTTGACGAACGTCTCGCGCGTCTTGTGACGCAGCTTGTAGGCCTGCACCTCGCACATAAGGGCGACGGCCTCCTTGTGGGCCTCAGCCACGGCGGCAATGTCCTCGTGGATGTTGAGCAAGGCCTTGTGGGTCTCCAGAGTCTCCTTGGCCAGGTCCAGGTTGGCGTCCTCAACAGCGTTGTGCTCACTGTAGACAATCAACGAATTAATGCTCCATACGCCATAAAAAGGCTTTATAACTCGCAGTTCTTACCCCAGAATGGCAGCGGCACGCTCGTCGAAGTACGAGGCGATCATCTCACCACCGAACTTGTAAGAGGCTGAGCAGAAGAGCAGGAAGCAACAGGCCAGCTGGGACTCCTCGTTCAGCACGTAGAACTGTTTAAAAACACCACGGGCACAGGTCAGTCGGTCGCGTTTCTTAGCTGCTAATAGCACGGAAGTCGAATTCGCACGTGGTTGGAGATGGCGGGGATGGCCAGGGCACCGATGATCGGGGCCGAGATCTTCCAGTCCGTCAGACCAGCCTGCTCCAGCAGACCCTGAGTGGGCACCTGGATTTCCTCCGAGGCCTCCTCGTTCTTGCGCACAACACCCGTAGTGTGCAATCCCATGGGGCGCATCATCTTAGCCGACGACAGCTTGGACGAGCTGAGCGCAGCCTTGCGGAGAGCGATACGGCCGAGCATAGTCAAGGTAGAGTCTCTCTTAGTCTGTGGCTTGGCGAAGTGCCGTGTCGAAATGTGCGGATGATAGCCACTCCCCCTTAGCGCAACATACGTTTACGTTGCGTGGATGTTGCTCGTGTTTTGACAGTTTTAAAATGTTAACACTATCAAAACGAAATGTTGAGAAAATTCCCTTTTCTCCTGTTCCAAGTACCGGTACTTAGATGTAGCAAATACCGGTAAACAAACCTAAATTAACGTTACGAGGTGCTAACAACCTCATGCCGTTCCAGCAAGAGCATGGTGCTTAAGTTTTTTTTTCTAAGTGTCCAGCAAGAACACGGTGCTCAAGTTTTTTTTTTCTTAGTGTCTTATTCTGGTATTTTTAAGTAGGCTAACAACTAGGCAAAGCGGCTCACACTGTGTTTCTCTGATCATCAGTGCTGCGTCTACTGTAGTTCCAGTCAACGATGGGAATTTGTGCAAGTCGTCGTTGGCCTTCGTTGACCCAGTTTTACGAGTTAGATACCCCAGAGATGGTTCTTGGGGAAGGAACTAACTCACGGGTATTTCGTGCACGCGAGCGTGCAAGTGGTAAATTGGTTGCCATCAAACGCCTGTATAAAGCACAGCAGCAGCTGATCAATGACGATCCTGTTCAATGGGAGCGTGAGGTGGCGTTACTACGTCGTTGTGCTTCTCACCCGAACGTGGTTGCACTACACGACGTTCTGGAGACACGAGAGTTCGTGTACATCATAATGGAGCTTGCAGAGGGTGGTGAGCTCTTCCAGGCTTTAATTGACGAAGGAGCGTACTCGGAATGGGACGCTCGACGTTTCATTGCCGACCTTCTTGAAGCATTACGGTTCCTCCATGAACTTGGTATCGCGCACAGGTAAGGCGGATCCTTCACCCATTATAGAAGTTGTGCGTGTTATGTCTCACAGTTTTGCGTTGACCAAGAGACGTCAAGCCAGAAAACTTGCTGCTAACCTCTACAAGCCCAAAGCTTGCAAGCATTAAACTGGCAGACTTTGGTCTAGCAGCACTCGTCGAAGAGAGCAGTTTGCTTTCCAAAGGTCGGATGACCTGGGCCTACTGCGCACCGGAGGTCTTCCCAGCAGCACAATCACCTGAGTCCTCGGAACCGGAACTTGATACGGAAGCCTCGACGCCCAAGCCAGCACGAAGATCTCAAGTCGGTGTCCAAAGCGATGTGTGGAGCGTAGGGATCGTGCTCTACGTGCTGCTAAGCGGAGTTCATCCATTCGATCTCGATGGGCGACAGACTCGAGACCAAATGATTGGCAACATTCAGTCGGGGCAGTTTAACATGTCTGGCCCTCGCTGGGATGCTATTTCGTGTGAGGCTAAAGGTTTGATCTCGGCTCTGCTCCACGTTCAACCTGAAGCGCGACCTACAGCAGCTAAAGCACTCGAATATGAATGGTTCAAGTCGCAACGCACATCGCGTCAATCTTTGGCTGTCTCGACCGAAGACACGGACAACCTCCGGCAGTATCGCCACATCATGCGTCGCAAGTTTCGGGTGCGTAAATTAATTCCAACTCGTTCTTTTTGTCATGATTCACAGCTGAGATGCCTCTCTTTGTTGATAGACGAGCGTAATAGCTGCTGTTGCCGCTGATACACTTCGTCGCAGCCTAAAGAAAAGCCGTCACTCCACGGGATCGGTCAAAGGTAATGAAGCCGCAGGTCTTGTTGAAGCTCCGCCAAAGTCGTTGGAGGACAATGCGACAGTCGAAGTTGCTCCGGTTCCACCTGCTGCTGGTGAGGCGTCACCATTCCCGTCTTCACCAGATGGCGCTTCAGCTGAAGTTACTGCCGTCACCGGTGAAACTAGAGATGCAAGCCCCCCGGTGGCTACCCATTCTGTGCTTAAGCATATCTTCCAACACGATTATCAGGAAGATAGCGGTTCACTCGAGTTAATGACTGCAACCGCCGCAGATGCAGACGTGAGCGACGTCACTGTCAACGTCTAGAAGAGAAACCTCAACGTGTTCAGCCTTCTCTCCGTTTGGACAGTACATCTCGCATTCGCTAGCGATGAAACTTCATGTCGTCAAAGAATCCAGGTCTCGCGATCCGTACCCCTCCATGATTACCAGTCGCAGTCGCTCGTGCTGACCCAGTACCACCTTCACCTGCAACACCACCAACCAGATCCCAATAGGCCCCTCGGACACTTTGTGGCGGGTTTTCATCCATACCACCAGGCTTAATAACCCCACCCGCTTCGATATGTATGCTCTTCACGTTCAAAAGACTTGAATTAACGTAACTAGCTCCCCCACCACCGCCCCCAACAATTCCAGGTGAAAATCCTCCCCCACCACCTCCAAAAAGGCCTCCTCCTCCGCCTCCTCCAAACTCAGCTCCATTCCCACCCTGCATCGAGGTGCCATTCGTACCAACAAATTTGCATATTGGGTTGTACTCATCGCACTTTCCAGCAGAGCCACCAGCAACGTCTCCACCGGAACGACCACATCGAATGTCGTCACCGTCTTGAGGTTTTCTAGCTTTACAAGCTCCTCCTCCCCCTCCGTTTCGACACGTTCCACCTCCGCCTCCGCCTGCAGCGATTAAGATGTACTCGATTCCGTACGCACCTTGACGATAAATACTCGTGAAGCCTCCACCCCCTCCACATGCAGCCTCCTTGTTACCACTGTGTCCTTGTCCGCCTCCCGGGAGCCCTCCCTTTGCTGTAGATACCTGAGTAGAAACAAGAACACCGCCTGGTATCTTTTTGGTCTTCTTTCCATTTTCGGGGTCGTCCTTCTCATCATCCGGACTCTCAACCATAAGAGCAAATTCGCCGCCACCTGTTCCTAGATCGGACCG
>NW_003303758.1:507478-551846 GCF_000142945.1 Phytophthora infestans T30-4 | reverse complement strand
AAACGCGCCACCGCCACCGTGGCCCACTGCTTGTCCACGCAAGAGTCCACTACCCCCGCCTGCACCCCAAGCCTGGAGCTTCAGTAACTTTACGTCACGTGGCACTTTGTACTCGTGCGCCTCGGCAGTCACAAAGCTTAGAATTCCAGATGACAGTACATGATCACGACGATGAGCGTTCCGATCTTTCGCAAGAATTACGGTATTGCATTTGGGCCATGTACACGTCACTTTGCGTAGCTCGCAGTCGTCTTGTTCATGGGCAAGACGGGTCTGCTCCAGCGTCAACAATTCATGAGCACCTCCTTGGTATACTTGACCACATCCCAAACGACAGCGTAGATCTCCAACTGGCCTCCTAACACATAGATCCCGCATATGCGGCACCTCTAGATCAAAGTGTGGTAGCCACACGCCACACTCTCGTGGGCAGTGCACAATACGACTTGAGCATTGTTCTTCGTCCTCAGACTCGTGGTCATATATGACCTCGCGCCATTGCCGTCGCTCCATAACCACCGTGCAGCCTAGACAACATACCATGAGTCGTCTAGGACATTCAATACGCTCGTGCTCTTCCAGACTAAATTCACGTGGGAGCCACAGCTCGCAGCCCCATCGACAGAGCGCTCGACCCAAGCGTAGTCGCTCTTCGGTCCGTGTCAAAATACGACTAACACGTCGACGCTCTCTAATCGCAGGTTTGAGGTCCGTATCCTCCAGTCCGGCGTTTTCAAGCTCTTCTTCGTTCAGCTGATGCTCCATCTCCTCGCATCGTTCGATTTCACGCCGCGGATCCTCTCGTGCCGGATCAATTGAAGTCAGTAGATGGTTCTCTCGCGCCTGGAGAAATATTTCACGTTCACGGCGGAACCGAGCATCAATATATGCCAGACTCCTGCCCTTTTCGTTCTTCCTCGCCTTGCTTTTCTTCTTTACCTGAGCATTATTGCTAGTCTTCTTTTCGTGGTGATTCTCTTCGTCGCCATCAATCGTCAAGTGTTCACTCGTGACGCTGCTTTCTAGTTGACGCAGGGCAATCTCCAGCTCCGCCTTCTCTCGCTTTTGCTCTTCTGTAGCCATATTGTTTTTCTCTGCTGCCGTTTTAAGACTTTCGTCGTGTCTTCGTGCTCGTTGCAATGCTGATTTCCACTCTTGCTCCTCCTTACGACGACGTAATTCCTCGGTTGTAAGAGCAAATCTCGCCTGGCGCTTCGGGCGTTGGATTTCTTGCAGAAATCCTTTGGTTGCGAAAGTGTCGTGTATGCAGTCTCCTGAGAGCTCATTGAAATAAAAAGTGTGTGACGTCTGCGGGTAGTAGTACCGATGCCAACCTCGACCATGTGTTTCAATCTCTTCGCTACGCTCAAAAACAAGAGCGTGAGCGTATCGATAGCCTTCATGTAGCAGCACTTCATTGGGTTTCTCCACAAGAACTCGGTGATCGAGAGCGTGCAAGTAAAATGTGACGCCCCCAAACCCCTGACATTCACGCCAGTTACCGAGCGTTCTGCCTTTCACAGCATTATCCACAATCGCCGCCGATGCGGTCCCAGAAAACGTGACAGCCAGACTAGCCTGATCCAGTTCGTCTTCAAGCTGCTCTGCGTTCTCGAAGAAGCGCTTTGTTCGCCACTCTCGGGTTGGCAAACCCTCAGGGGATATCCATTGACAATGCTCCGCCTCACGATTAAAGAAGAAGTACACGTCTGTCCCATTTACTCGGTGAAGTTCCCACTCTGGACGCAACCGATGGCGCTCAACGAAGCGAGCATTCGTGTCCATCTTTTCTTTCCAACCAAGCCGAGTTCGACCTTCTTCTACCAGTTGGGTGGGTACTTGTCGTTGAACGAAGCCACTGCGTGTGTTTTCAAATAGGCGATTGTGGCTTTGAGGTTCCTCGTAGATATCCCATCCTGTGGCCCGAGCCACAGGCGTGCCATCGTTATCCTTAACAAGCTTGCGCATGCGGTTTAGAGTGTCCAATTCGTTGAATCTTGGGCCAGTCGATCCACCTCGTTTTGCCAAATTTTGCGTCGGTGAGCCACTCGTTCCTCTTCAAGACGGATCTCCTTCACTCGTACACGCTCCACTCGCTTCTGTAATATATCTTGCTCAAGGTTTGCGTCTCCTTTGGGACTGCCAGGCCGACCTCGACAGGCCAACAGTAGCTGCAATGGGGTCTTGCTGCTGTGATCTTGTAGAAAGGGACTACAACCATGCTTTTCAGACAGACACTGAATCACTCTTTCGTGCGTACACACCAGATTTTCATCACACGCTACGTGGAGTGCCGTCCGACCTTGAAGATTAGGCAGGTGCTTGTACATATCTCGCAGATAAGTATCCATGAAGAAGCTCATGTCTGACAGAGAAAGACAATCTGCCGGATCGCCTTCCTTGCGACGTCTTGCTTGTTCATCATCAGTACCATCTTCCTCCTCGCTCTTATCGTCGCCATTTGCAGCAAGTTCGTCATGAATGCCACGCTTCGGGAGCTTCTTGTGGTAGCGTGACACAAGGTAGTCCATGAAATCTTTGTGCGGGGTCGGCATCGTGCAGATTCGGGTGTTGTCGCCTCCGTTCCCAAAGAGTTCGTGATGCAGCCATTGCACAGATTCAAACAGCCACGAATAATGATAGCGGCGACGCTCCTTTTCTCGCAGCTTCCTCTTCATAATGGTCTCGTACGTTTTCTGCAGTAGGTGCTCGTAGCATTCACCACGTCGTTGCGGTAGAGTCGTGAGGAATAATCGAAAAGACTCGTCATGAGCGTGTAGAAGTTGGGAAGCAATCGTGGAGCTGCCGCTGAATGCAGCCAAGTGGAGACCCGAGTTCTTCACATTGTCCAGCTGAAATATGCCAGCCCCGTGGTCCAGCATTAGTGCAGTGATGTCGCTGTGGCCATATCTCGCAGCGACCATCAGCGGTGTGCGGTGGAATGAATCCAGTTGGTCTACTTGAGCTCCTTGCTGAAGGAGTAGCTTCGCGATAGAATGGTAGCCATGTTTACTAGCGATATGCAGAGGCGATTGCATCAACTTCGTGTTCATGTCCAACTGGAGCGCGTTCACGTCTTGGCCACCGAATATGAAAAGCTCAACCTCGTGTAATACTCCTTCTTCCAGTACACGCAAGAAGGAAAACGGCTTCGATGCTGCGGTGCGGGGCGATTCAGCACCGTTACTACAACGATCATCACGATTTTTGGCAATTTGAAGTAGACGCTGCGTGAACAACGGGCTTTTATCCGGCATATATCCTTGTGACACAAGCTCGCTCAGCACAACACTGCCATCCATCCCGCGAGCAAGTTCTTGCTGGCACCAGTGAGCCCATTGCGGGTGTAATACTTGCACTGAAGGTGATGACATCTTCTCCACTGCAGCGATACTGCGTGCTGTACGCGAGGACTTGACAGGTGACACTGGACTGCAAGCCACGTTATTGCCAGGACCCCCCGAGCTGACAACTCCCGCGTCATAAATGCCACTCGGAGAATTGCGCTACAGTTGCAATCAGAACGCGTGAGCAACGGTACACTGGACGCTGCTAAGAAAGCCCTTACCTATCCTTCCCATGGCCTACCTTGGTCCTCAGCCGATACGATGACATTCTGGTCGAGATTCTCTGCATCAACGGCATGTTCCCCGTCAACAAGAACCCTTTTTGCGCCAGTGTATGCATCAGCTTCTTGACACTTGCTCCTCTCTCGATGTTAGCAAACAGCCAGTTCTCCCACTGCTCCGGTAGTTTCCCGGGCTGCACTGCAAGACCTGGTTGTAGCTTCTTAATCTTCACCAGTGCAGCTTCAGCAGCTTTAAACTTGGCTTCTCGCGTTGTTTTGCCCATGGCGCTCACGGAATCTCTACCTGTAGGGCCACACACTTTGCCCACGAGGTCCAGTTGTATCTGAAGGAGCTCGGATGACTCGCCATTCGGTGCTGTGTTGTCTTCGTCATCCTCTATTAGCTTGTACTCGACCTGCAACCCGAATTTGGCCGCCTCCCGCTCCAGCAATGCAACCGGTGTCGTGTCCAGCGCCTCCATGAACTTCCTGAGTGCTGCAAGTTTCGTGTCGCCCCGCTGGAGTCGGACGATCATCTGCACAAGCTCCGCAAAGTCCAGAAGTCCGTCGCCGTTAACGTCGATGCTTGTCACAAGAGCGTCGGCCTCCGCAGCGCTGACCTGGAGCCCCATTCGAGTCAGCAATGCTCGGAACTCCCGCTCATCAATAGAACCACTGCCATCGGCATCGCTGACACGAAATTGCGCGACTAGCTCGTCAGCTTGAGCTGGCGTGAATGAAGAGCGGTACTCGGCTGGGATCTCCAGGTTTCCGGTCATGGATGCGCACTTGAGTGCGGGCTGTGAAGCGACGCGGTGACCATCATTTTGCTTAAGTACGGTTTGCAGGTTGCTTTTTTGGCGGGAAGTTGTTTGATTGCGACGATGGCGCTGAATATGAAGGCAAAGGAGCTGGTGCGTGAGCTGCAGCGCAGCGACTGGTTGCCGCCGTACAATGTGAGTGAAGTGGAGAGATGGGGGAAACCAACAGCTTCTGCTAGCGGGGTGTCAACTGTGCAGGCTCTGATATTGATGACCGCCGTTTGACGCTGTGCAGGAGGATCTCGTACGACAAGTGGTGGAGGAGTCGGGGGTGCTGGGGGAGGAGATCGAGCGGAAGATGGCGTATGGCTTGCTGTTGGTAAATTGAGGCGCTGAAATGGCTGAGAGATCTGAATGGTGCTGCTGCTTGGTGTGAGTGCAGCACGTTCAAAGACAACTTGACTGAGAACACGTACGTGGCGTGCGGCCTCGTTGTGAATCACCAGTGCTTGCTGCGCAACAAGCGCTGTCTCATTGCATATCTGTAGGTGGCTTCCAGCACAGTTGAAGTGAATGGATAGTGTTGCTGATGAGTTGGACTCTGTTGGTCTCTCTTGACAGACATCACCGTATCGAAAAGATTAAGGCCCTGCGGTGGGAAACGGGCACCATTATGCCCGCCCAACTAGCCCAGAAGTGAGCTCACTAGCGCTGCTACGAACTGTGAAGCACACAGTGGCAAGTCGCTGATATTTTTTTTGTCTTTTCCAGTTTATGCCAGCGCGAAGTGCAGTTCTTCAATCAGTACGACCAGCTTCTGACGGACTACATGGCCGACTTTGAGCTCGACCTCTCAGCGGTACGGCAGCATTCATTGAGCGGTTATTGTTGCTGTCGCTTCCGTGCTGATTCTTGCACTGTACGTTGCCTACAGGACATGAAGCCACCCAAGGATCTGTATGTGGAAGTGCGAGTGCTGCGCGACTGCGGCGAGGTCATGACCGAGAGTGGGCTGGTGAATCTGGAGGCTCACTCGCAGCATTTCCTGCGCCGCGTGGACGTGGAGCAGCTCATTCGCCAGGGATTGCTGGAACAGATCAAGCGTTGATCTCACTTGCACTCTTTACATAAATGCAAAAATCTTTTCCCTCCATTTCATTCGCGTCCATTAAGATCTGTACCGTCAACAAAGGTTAGGTTTCCTCTGACGCCAGCAGCCAATCAGAGTCTAACAGACGTACGTCAGTCTCCTGCCACTTCGCAACATATCGCCCAAGAGCTACAAGTGCAGCAGGTGCAGTACACAGTTTCCGGAGATGGCCAAGGAGGACGCCACCTCTCCCGTGTCAGGCGGCGCCAAGCCTGCGAGCCCCAAGAAGACCGCAACCAAGAAGAGCTCCAGCTTTGTGCTCCCGATCGTCTCTGTCGCTGTCGTGGCAATCGCTGTAGGCTGCGCCAAATACGCAGATGTACCGCTGAACGCCGATGGTTTGCTGAGTCTTGTAGACCAGATCTCGAGCTTCGGGGCCAAGCCTGGTCTCGTGGACTCAAGCACGGAGAACGTTCCGTTCAAGTATGAGACGGACATGGTGGCCATGCAGGTTCGCCATCTTGTGAGCGATCTCAAGTGCAATGATTCCGACTACACAGCTACCACGCTCTTCGACGGCAAAGTGTTCCACGTCACGGAGCCCATGGAGGCCGAGCAGCCCATGACCGATGACCGAGTCTTCTTCATGCT
This sequence comes from Phytophthora infestans T30-4, assembly GCF_000142945.1. Taxonomy (NCBI): domain Eukaryota; phylum Oomycota; class Peronosporomycetes; order Peronosporales; family Peronosporaceae; genus Phytophthora; species Phytophthora infestans. The sequence goes on along the minus strand of NW_003303758.1, from coordinate 545,776 downwards.
CAACGGCGCAAACGACGGTGTGTATGTGTCCTGGAACGGCGACTTCGAGTGTGTGGGGAAGGCAGCGGAAGTGGCTGCAGCGTGGCTTGGAGCAGACCGAGACGTGATGGTCAACGGCGTGCGTTTGTACAATCAGATGGGCTGGCCTGTTCGAAATGAGAAGGAGCTGCGTGAGACGAAGAACATCGTCCACGTGTTGCTGGACTTCCAGTTATGGCAATGGCCGGGTATCAAGAAGGGTTACAAGTACGTGTTGGAAGACGGTGTGACGTTGACGACTGTGGGTATGAGCCCCAAAGTGCTCGACGTAGAGTACTTCCTCAACCAAGAGGAGGCAGATAAGGTTATTGAGATAGGATCACCGAAATTAGACCGATCCAAGGTCGACGGCAGCAACTCGTCCAAGGTTGTGACCAAATCACGCACGAGCCACACTGCCTTCTTGCCCGACAGTCTGTTCACACGCGACTTCCAGAAGCGCTCGGCTCGTGTAGCACGCCTACCAAGTCCGTCCTTCGTGGAACGCATGCAGCTGGTGCGCTACGCAGCTGGCGAGTTCTACCGTCAGCATTTTGACACTTTTCATTCGCGTGAGTTCCTGCCGAAGAATGCCGACTCATTCGAGTACGAGGACTATGTTGAGTGGACTACGTGGGCTGCTGAGAAACTCCGTAGCTTGGAGCAGAGTAAGGTGCCCGAAAAGTTCCGTGAGGGTGGTCCGCTCTTCCCGAACGCTGAAAACCCCAAGATCTTTCCCAACGCGCTGCTTGAAGTGTTTTACGACTACATGAACACTAGCAACCGGTTCAAGGCCTTGTTCGATACCGACCAGAGCGAGTGGATCCGCACAAATCTAGACAGCGGAGCCGAGAACATGATGGAGGACCTGATGGACGAGAAGAGGCGCCCGTCGTATCTGCCTCGTATCGTTCAGACCTGGGAGGAGAAATTGGGTCTTGGTGAGCTACGCTACACATTCCCCAAACACGACACGAACTCCGTTTCCCACTTTTTCCAGTGGGTTCGCTGGGCCAAGGAACGTGTGAGTTACCTTGGAGATAAGGTGCCTGTTTGGGCCCGTCCGGATGGAGAATTGTACCCGAGGTTCACAGTGGAGTTCCAGGAGAAGCTGGTAGGCTTCATCCTTGACGACTACACCAAGGGCTTCGTCACGCGCCTGACCAACCCTGAATGGTATGAGTGGCTGGCACTCAACCGCGGTCGCAACCACGTTCTTTTCCAGGCTATGCAGGCTTGGCCTCAGTTCGCAGAGCTGGCAATCCGCACATGGGAAGCTCATGTCGGCAATGTCCCGGAGCTGCGTTACACACTGCCCGAGTACATCCAGCACTTCCACCCGCAGCGATTCGTCACGCTGTTCCTTTACTTGAACAACCAGACCAAGATCGGCGGTGAGACGGTCTTCCCGTTCTCGCTGGACCGATACTCGAATGAGGAGATCAAACGCGATGGCATGGACGAGTGCTCTACTGGTTTGGCGGTGCCTCCACTTGGTCTGCATGCCTCTCTCTTCTACGTCCAGACTCCAGAGGGAATTCCCGATGTTATGAGTCGTCACGGTGGGTGCCCACCTCACGAGGGCGTCAAGTGGGGCGCCAACTCGTTCATGTGGGATTCGGACTCCGAGGAGGGCGCAGATCTGTGGACCACTAAGTAGTTCGTTCTCCTTGCGATGCTTACATGTAAATCATGCACATGGTTGCGACGTCCTTATGCAGTTTAGTGTCTTCAACGCAAAAAAAAATTCCTCCTGGAAGTTCACACTTTTCTGCACTGGGCAACAGTTTTTTTCAGTTTTTTTTTTTTTCATTTCATTCCTTCAACGCGACGAGTCCGACTGACCATGGCGGAGCAGAAGAAGGCTCCTAATGCTAAGGCCGCAGCGATCAAGTCTCCGCGTCAAACTCGTAGCTTAAGTTCCGTCATTCTGAAGATTCTATCGGTTGTGGTGGTCGGAATTGCTGTAGCTGGCGGGTGGGTCGTTCAACATGGCGAGGACTTCGATGACGTGGCATTGAAATTGCTGAGAGATACGGGGCTACTGCCTCGAGTACCTTTGCGCGTCCTCGGGACTTTTGGGCTCTTGCCGGACAAGTACGACACCGATCTCGTCAATATTGAGCCGCGTCATCTCGTTAGCGATCTCAAGTGCAATGATTCCGACTACACAGCTACCACGCTCTTCGACGGCAAAGTGTTCCACGTCACGGAGCCCATGGAGGCCGAGCAGCCCATGACCGATGACCGAGTCTTCTTCATGCTCAACGGTGCAAACGACGGTGTGTATGTGTCCTGGAACGGCGACTTCGAGTGTGTGGGGAAGGCAGCGGAAGTGGCTGCAGCGTGGCTCGGAGCAGACCGAGACGTGATGGTCAACGGCGTGCGATTGTACAATCAGATGGGCTGGCCTGTTCGTAATGAGAAGGAGCTACGTGAGACGAAGAACATCGTCCACGTGTTGCTGGACTTCCAGTTGTGGCAATGGCCGGGTATCAAGAAGGGTTACAAGTACGTGTTGGAAGACGGTGTGACGTTGACGACTGTGGGTATGAGCCCCAAAGTGCTCGACGTAGAGTATTTCCTAACTCAAGAAGAAGCTGACAAGGTCATTGAGATAGGTTCACCGTTCCTAGACCGGTCGAAGGTTGACGGCAGTAACTCGTCGAAAGTAGTGTCCCAGGCGCGCACAAGCCACACAGCTTTCCTGCCTGACAGCTTTTTTACAAGAGATTTTCGGGTACGCTCTGCTCGAGTGGCTAGACTGCCAAGTCCCTCATTTGCTGAGCGACTGCAATTGGTTCGCTACAATGCCGGGGAGTTTTACCGCAAGCATCTGGACACCTTTGCATCTCGTCAATTTCTGCCAAAAGGAGCTGAACACAAGTTTGGCATAAAGGCCTACAAGGAGTGGGCCAACTGGGCTGCTAATGCGATCCGTGAGCTGTCCACAAAACGTGAAATTCCGGAAGAATTTCGCGAAGGTGGATCACTTTTCCCGGATGCTGAAGACAACCAGCGTTTCCCCAACGCTTTAGCTAAACTCTTTTATCCTGAAGCGAACGCAACTAACCTGTTTAAGGCATTGTCGGACGAAGCGTGGCTCACGTGGTTGGACGAAAACGTTAACAACAATGCGACGGGGGTCATGGACAGTCTTCTCGCTGAAGACAAGAAGCCGCACTATTTACCTATGCTCGTCAGTGCATGGGAAAAAGCTTTGGATCTACCGGAGCTGCACTACAGTTTCCCAAAGCCGGAAATGAATTCAGTGTCGCACTTCTTCGCGTGGATTCGATGGGCCAAGGAGCGGATCAGCTTCCTAGGCGATGAAACTCCAAGTGTGGCAAGTCCATCGGGAGAGCTCTACCCAATGTACACAATTGAGTTCCAAGAGATGATGCTTGGCTTTGTGTTGGACGACCATACCCCAGGGTTAATCACTCGTATCACTAATGCTGAATGGTACGACTATATGGTTGAACACCGTGGAAAGAACCACATTTTGTTCAAGGTACTCAAAGCATTCCCGCAATTTGCGGAACTGGTGATCAAGACGTGGGAATCCCGCGTACGTGCACCCGCTCAATTGCGTTATACGCTACCTGCTTACGTTAAGCATTTCCATCCTCAACGGTACGTCACCCTGTTCTTGTATCTGAACAACCAAACCAAGATTGGAGGCGAGACAGTGTTTCCCTACTCTCTGGATCGGTATTCAGACGAGAAGATTGTGCGTGATGGCATGGATGAGTGCTCTTCCGGGCTAGCAGTGCCCCCTCTGGGCTTGCACGCTTCTCTCTTCTACGTCCAAACGCCCGAAGGCGATGTGGATCAGCTCAGTCGTCATGGTGGCTGCCCTCCGCATGAGGGAACCAAGTGGGGATCGAATTCCTTTATGTGGGATTCCGATGCTGACGAAGCTGCAGATCTCTGGACCACCAAGTAGATTCTAAACAGAATCGAAGCGCCCACATGTAAAACCGAGCCCCTCGCACGTTCAGACTGTCGATGTTGTTTTAGGAACAACGGACGATTACGAAAGTTCTCGATGGCCGACCAATTTTCTTAGGCAAACCCAGCGAACTAGCGTGTGATTGCGAGCGACGTAGTACTGCACACTGAAGATTTGGTCGCTCTATTGCCTGGTACCAAACTTGATGTACTTCGAAGTAATAAATTGCTCGGCGAGCCCGATGCAGTCTGCATCCCAGATTAACTCTTTATTTCTGCCAATATGAACGCGTTATTTTAACAATCATGGTCGAGCAGATCCGCATTTGACATTCGTCTACATGGATACGCAATGGCGTCGCTGCCCCGCCCTCTACGTGCACGCACGGCGCGCACCCGACGGCACGTTTCACCGCTTTGGTCATTCCTTCATTCGCGTCGGTGAGTTCACTCCCTCCAGAACCAATCGCGGGCTTCTATCTCCTTCTACTGGCTGAGCAATGGCCAAGAAACCTGCTACGGATGCAACATTCACTTCAAGTGCGGATGCTGCCCCGCTTAAATCAAAAACGCAGTCTGCGTCGTCATCAAGCTCCCCGCTCTCTCTTTTAACGCCATTGATGGTCGTAGCAGCCGCGGTGGGCTGGGGAAAATTAGCCCAACGAGAGCTACAGGCCGAGACCGTGCAGGAGTTGGTCGCCAAAGTGTCTGACCGACTCAGTACCCAGTTCAACGAGCTCATGGACCCTTCGCCTGCTGCTGCAGGAGACGAGGAGCTGCTGTACAAATACGATGACGAGGCGCTCATCGCGATGGAAGTGCGTCATCTCGTAAGTGACTTAAGCTGCAGTGACGACAAGTTCACAGCTAGCCCGCTAGTCGACGGCAAACTCATCCCAGTACAAGAGCCTATGGGGCTGGAGAAACCAATGGGAAACGACCGCGTCTTCTTCATGCTTAATGGACGCAATGACGGTGTGTACGTGTCTTGGAACGGAGATTTCAGCTGTATCGGCAAGGCAGCAGAGCTCGCGGCCGCGTGGCTCGGAGCTGACCGCGACGTCATGGAGAACGGCGTGCGCCTGTACAACCAGATGGGCTTTGCCATCCGCAGTGCGGAGGATTTTGCTGAAGCCAAGAACATCGTTCACATCCTGCTGGACTTCCAGTTATGGCAATGGCCTGGCATTAAAAGGGAACACCAGTACGTACTGGAAGACGGAGTGGTGCTCACGACAGTGGCAATGAGCCCCAAGGTCTTTGACGTGCAGTACTTCCTAACTCAGAACGAGTCTGAAAAGATCATGGAGCTTGGTATGCCTGGTCTCGCTCGTTCCAAAGTGGATGGCAGCAACTCGTCCAAAATCACGTCCAAGTCCCGCACAAGCCACACAGCCTTCCTGGACGACAGTCTCTTCACTCGCAACTTCCGAGCTTGTGCTGCTCGCGTGGCTCGGCTGCCTAGTCCAACGTTTGCGGAGCGTCTACAGCTGCTGCAATATAACGCAGGTGAGTTCTACCGTCAGCACTTCGACACATTCCACTCGCGTGATTTCCTACCCAAAGATGCGAATGCCTTCTACTATGAAGACTACGTAGAGTGGACCAAGTGGGCAGCCCAGAAACTACGTAGTCTGGACCAAAGCAAACTACCCGAGGAGTTTCGTGAGGGTGGTGTCTTGTTCCCCAACGTGGAAGACCAGCAGGCGTTCCCAAACGCTCTACTTGAAGTGTTCTACCAGAAAATGGTGGCCACTAACATGTTCAAAGCTCTCTTCGACGAGGAACACGAACGCTGGAAAGGGAGCAACTTGGACAAGGACGCTGTCGACCTTGTGTAGGATCTGATGGACGGGAAGAGGCGACCGTCGTATCTACCTCGTATTGTCCAGGCTTGGGAGGAGAAATTGGGTCGTGGTGAGCTGCGTTATACGTTCCCGAAGCCACAGGTCAATGGCCAATCTCATTTTTACAATTGGGTGCGTTGGGCGAAGGAGCGCGTGAGCTACCTGGGAGACGATTGCCCGCCTATCGCTCGTCCAAGTGGCGACCTGTACCCGCAGTACACGGTGGAATTCCAGAAGCGCTTGTTGAAGTTCGTTTACGAAGACTACAGCGACGATTTCATTATCCAAATGACCAACAAGGAGTGGTTCAAGTGGCTTGCAGAGAACCGTGGCCGCAGTCTTGTGCTGTTCCAAGTACTCAAGTCGTTCCCTCACTTCGCTGAGCTGATCATTCGAGTGTGGGAAGCTCGTGTACGAAGCCCTCAGCTGCGATACAAAGTGCCCAAGTACGTGAAGCACTTCCACCGACAGCGCTACGTGACTCTGTTCATGTATCTGAATAACCAGACGAAGATTGGAGGTGAGACCGTGTTCCCATTCGCTCTGGATCGCTTTTCGGACGAGGAGATCGTGCGTGATGGCATGGATGAGTGCTCGAAGGGTCTGGCGGTTCCACCGCGTGGACTACGCGCGTCATTGGTCTACACACAAGCGACATTGATGACATGAGTCGCCACGGAGGTTGTCCACCCCACGAAGGAACGAAGTGGGGCTCCAATGCGTTTATGTGGGATTCGGACGCCGACGAAGGCGCTGAGCTCTGGACTACCAAGTAGAACAAAAGAGTGAATGTATGTGCTACATTAAAAGTGAGACGTATCGCCGGACGAGGAATTTACGCTGGTTCAGCGACGATCGACGCTTGCAACCATCGATAGCAACCAAGACTCCAAAGGAAAGTTGAACACGGATTCGATCCGACTACTACCCATGCTTCAGCAATCTACGCGAGCGCTCGTTGAAAGTAAAACAAGGTGAATCACTGTCGTTTAAAAACCCAAACTCTTGCACTGGTTAGATACCGTGGATACTACTAGTATCCTAGAAGCACCAGACGAGCCGATGTTTTGCTACATACTCGAAAGCTCCGCTCACCAATGCTTTTTTTATTCGTCGTAGCGTATCTGGATGCAGCGAATACGACTCCAGCTAGGACGGCAAGGCTTTCTTCTCGGCGAAGAAAAGATCGTAGCAAGCATTCCTATTCGACTCGTCCACTTCTGTCACCGGTAGCACAAATATGTGTGATCGATTTTTCAGAAAACTCGGGATTATCATAAGAACGTGTAGGAGCATTTTTCTTCGTCTAGGAAGCCATACACGCTACTGAGGAAACCGTAGTTCTCTCAGTTGCTTGACAATGGGATTGCTCCGCGACGAATCCGGCTAATTCCTTCACAGAGACCCGAATGCTGAAGTCCTCCTTGATGATTGATTTCCAGATATTATCGTGTCCGTGGTTCCGTAGTTAATGACATAGAAGTTTTTATTACCAGTTTGCAACTTCGGATTGAGAAGATTTCCATCGTTAGCATTTTTTTTATTGCATACAGTAACAACCACAAATTAACGCAATCGATAGTAGCGTGTGCAAAAAAAAAAACATAAAGCATTACTGATTATTTCGAGCCTTGGACGAACTGCTTGAGTTATTGACGAAGACAATGAGATCCTTGGATCGGTTTTTGACCCAAGGTGGGCGGAACGCGAAGTAGAGTCCACCGTCACCAGGCTTCGCATTCCAGTCCTCCGCTACTTTGCGTAATCCATATTTGCACGCCACTCGGTTGGTCTTGCAAAAGACGTTCATGTACGCGACGACCCCATTCTCGCACTCGATTGAGACGTCGTTAAAGCGCACGACAATGTTCTCGTCTCGAGCAGGTGCGATGGAGAAGTCGAGACCCTGCCAGTCTGCAGCGATGACTTCATGCATCTCCTGGATAAGTTGAGGGATAAGCTTCCGGGTGACAGCGTCCACTGGAGGTCGCTGTCCAGACGGCACAAATGCGCCGTGCAAGATTTTCTTCTCTTCGAGGTAGCGCTTGTGCTTTTTCTCCTCCATAGTGTCCGGGTAGGGCTCGTGCATGTGTGGATACCGAAAACTCGTAGCTCCAAAAGCGTCCTCGTGTTTGAGTCGCACGGCTGCACCGCCACTTACGAAGTCCTGACCACTGATCTCGGTACGCTTGGCCTCGGAACGGAGTCTCTCCATGTGTGCCTGTCCGTCCGAGAGACTGAAGCGTGACGGTGTGTACTCGAACTTGTTAAAAAATCCGTTCTTAGTGGCTTTCTTGCCAATATTGGGTTGTATGAGTCGATTCTCGTTCATCTTCTCGAAACGCGCCTGGTTCACGGCGTTATTTCGTAGTCGGGCGGGCATTTTCTGAATATTAGTGTAGGATCCTGTTCCGAAGGCATTGCGGATCTGGTCAGTCTCGGAGTTGGCGTATTCTGGCAGGATAGACGAGAAGGTGGGTCGCATGTATCGCGGCGGCATCTTGGTCTGCGTGGGTTGCTGCGTGTCATCGTCGCCTCGGGTGACCACGGGGGTCATCTTAAAAGTAGCGAAGGTGCAAATATAAGAAGTAGTGAGCTAAAAATGCCGCTGATTTTTGGTACTGTATGTTGAAGTTGACCCATCACCCCTTAAGTGCGGCTTAAGTTCGAGCTTCCAAGGTGACGCGCTTAAAGCCACGTTGCACGTCGCTCAGCATAAATCCTATCGCAAGCCTTGCACGGCGGCAACAGTTGCTGTAAGCCTTAGGCAACGCATAAAGCTATTTGATAGCGGGAACTGCAGAAAAAAATCAGCAGCAAGAGTGGCAAACGACGATTTTCGGCCCGACGACTGCAAAGAATTTGTTTAGAACGAGTACATGCACAGCACTATTAATAGCTCTGCAGATTAAGCAGCGACAGAAACAGCAAGTCAGAGCTCGGCACTCGAACAGCTCACCGCCTGAAGACTTCAGCAAAGTGGATCGTTTGCCGTTTTTCTGACCGCGAAGCTGCGTTTTGGACCACAGCTCGTTGGCCCTTCTCGACAAAGCGTGGTGCTGTCGCTTGCTCGAGAGCGGACCAACGGCAAGATTTGGGGTTCCGGCTCCTTCCGCAGAGGCGCCGCCTTCGGTGCGAAGTCTCACCAAAACTTTCGTCGTGACCTCGCCAGCGATCTCATCCTGGCAGAGTAACTACGTGACAGACACTGGCACTGTAAGCAACGCTCTCTTTCTTTAAGCATGCAGCATTACGCCTCCGCGGCGCCACCTCACTCGCAACCTCTTCATCGCTTCAAATGCCATCATGAAGGTCTTCCTTCGTAGGCAGCTGAAGGCGGCAAGGCGATCAGAGTTCGGTCACCTTATCCGCTTTTTACACTCACTTTACCATCAGCTGGACAACCGAACGATGCGCTAAATTCTGACTTTCTTCACATAGCCCGTACAGGATCTCAAAGCGATTGGTGTAAAATCGACAGCATCGTTTTCATTGGCGCATAATCGCCTGCTCCTCTCCTCCCTCTTTCTCTGCTGCCCCCTCCTCAGTCAAGCATTGCGGCCAGACGAAGAGCACCCGAGCACCACTCCAGTCGCCCGCTTCCTCAAGCCCCTCGAGAGCCGCTTTGCCTGCTCCATGGGCCGCAACCTCTTCGACTTTAACATCGCCAACAGCAGCTCCAAGTTCCTCAGTGGGAACGCCGCCGCCTTAAGCGACGACCAGGACACCGGGCTCTCATCCACACGCAGCACCGCAAGCTCCTCTGCCGAATCGCTCGCGACCCTTTCTCACGGTCTCCCGTCCCAGACGTCCACAGCCGCAGACATGGAGGCACTCAATCAAAGCCACAACCACCGCAGTCGCACCGCAGACCACAGCAGCCGTGGAGACCGCAAACCCATGACCTTCACCAGCTCCATCATGGGCACCAACACCACGACAATTGTGGCCGGCGGACAAATGCATCAGGCTATGGGCCACGTGCATAATGCCAACGCTGCGGCTGAGTCCAAGGCCAGCAAGAAGTGCTCGGTATGTGGTAAGAGCTTTAACCCGCTGCGTCGACGACACTACTGCCGCACATGCACAGCCGTAGTCTGCAGCTCGTGCAGCATCTCCAGGAAGGTTGAGAGTACATTTGAAGGCGCTATTACAGTGCGCATGTGTGTGAGTTGCAAGCTCAGCTCCATTGCGTCTCAAGACGACTTCTACGACCGCATTTTTTCCACCAATGGAGGAGCGAACGGAGCTGCCACGTCGGACTCGCAGCCTAGTGGAAGTGACGGAGACTTCACAACGGACCGACTGAGCTTTGCCAGCTACTCGTCTGGAACGGGAAATGGCTCCAAGGACGACTCGATGGCGGATTCTCACGCCCCTATGGAAAAGCGGTCAGCCAGCGGCTCGAGTCTTCCCGTTCGACGCAAATCCAGCACGACGAGTGGCAACGGCAATGCTGAGCCCAGTGGCCAACGAGGACGTCATGATTCCTTCACTGGACCACCTGCTGTCACGGAGGACTGTCCGTGGTGCATGAACGAGGCCTGTGCCCCGCTGCACGAGTACTTTGAAGTGCCCTACCCGTTCTTTTTGGAACTGGCTGACCCGGCTGCTAAGAACCAGTACATTGCAGCCAAACACCTTGATAACGAGAAGGAGCGTCTTCGCTCGGTACGAACTATCCGCGGTGCACTCAAGGCCGGCACGTCCGCTTCGCAGACAATTCAGCAGCTTTGCAACATGGCTGCCATTGCGACTTCGAGCCCTATGGCTCTTGTGGGTCTGCTGGACAAACACGTGTATGTCCCGTGTGCTGAGACGGGTCTGGGGTCTCTTGATAAGATCGACAGACAGAAGAGCTTGGCGGCACACGCCTGTCGGAACGGTTCGCCGCTGGTCTGCAGCGACTTGACGCGCGACGTCCGCTTTGCTGCTAACCCGTGGCGGAGAGATGTGCTGCAGGCGCAGTTTTACGCTGGTATCCCACTTACGCTGTCGAGCGGCCACACTATTGGAGCTATTGAAGTGTTTGACGTCACCCCACGATTCGCCTGCATGGACGTCATTTCGCAGCTGCAGACTGTTGTACGTGGTCTTCTACGTAAGTTTGAGGAGATCTTGGCTAAGAACGAGGCTTGCGGAGAAGAAGAATCATCGCACAAGTCTTCGTCTTCGTCAGGTCGACGGACACCGAAGAGCGAGAACGGAGAAGGCAAGCAGCGCACCCCACGTGCCCCAGCTCCCAGTGCGCCCAGTGCGCCGGCCATTCCGCCGCCGAAGAAGTCGCCGAAGCCACGAGCACCTACCACTCCTAGCCACAAGCCGTCAGGTCCGGCTCCTCAACCGCCTAAGCCTAAGGGGGAACCGAAAGCTCCAGCACCGGCACCTCCGGCTCCGGTAGAAGCTCCAGCACCTGCTCCCGCCCCGGCAGCGTCTGCAGCAGGCGCAGAACCCACGCAGGAAGAAATGGAGATGCGACTCATGCAGTTGCTGTCTCAAACCACTAGCACACAGGAACAACTGCGCAACCAGCAGGGACAGATGGTGAACGCTATCAGCAGCCACTCGAAGCAGATCAGCGACTTGGCCAAGCAGCTTGAGCGCATGGAATCGACACTCGCTGCGAAGCTCGGTATGGATGACGAGGACTCTCCTGCTAAGGAAGATGCTGACGCAGCAAGTGCGTAAACTTACAGTTGCCCAGGTAGTGAATTAGTAGCAGCGGCGTCGTAGCAGGACGATGTTGTGCAAATGAGGAAGAGCCTGTGCATGCTCGCATTGGTTCGCGCCGTCTGTTAATGCGTTTAACCCCCTGTACGCGAATGAACCAAAGCTTGAAGGACACAGAGAGAAAATCTTTTAGTGTTGCTAAACCCCCAACAAAAGTTGCGTGGATTGGCAATGTGCAACATGCAACATGCAGCAACAATTACAACAAACGTTTTCTCTACTTTGAGTTGCCGTAAGCTTTTTTAATTGATAATTAGATCGAGAATACTATTCGACTCGGCGTTCGCCGTCTAGCTTCGCCGCCAGCGTGGCCTCTATCCGTTCGAGTTGCTTGGCCAAGTTGTTGATCTGCTTGGAGTGACTGGTGATGGCGCTCACCATTTGACCCTGCTGAGTGCGAAGTTGTTCCTGCGTTGAAGTAGTCTGTGACAGTAGTTGAAGTAGTTGAGCCTCCATGGGGTTCACGGCTGAAGCTTGTTCCTTCTCCTTCTTCTGAGCTGTTTCTTCTTCATCCTGTTGCTTCTCAGCCTCTTCTTGCTCTTCTCGTTCCTGTTGCTCTTCCTCTTGCTGCGCCTCTGCAGCTGCAGTCATGATCTCTTCAAACAGGTTGAGTAGTCCGCGTACCACAGTTTGAAGCTGGCTCAGAACCTCGCCACAGTCGTACCGGGGCTGCGCGTCGAACACTTCCAATGCACCGACTGTGTGTCCATTGGAGAGGATCAAAGGAATGCCAGCGTAGAACACGGCATTCTTGAGACTCTCCACTCGCCAAGTGTTTCCATTGAAGCGCACATCTTGAGTCATATCAGAGCACACAAGCGAGTTGCCACTTCGACACGTGTGAGCTGCCAGCGACTGTTTTCGAGGCACTGCAGCATCAAGATTAACGCCGTACTGAGACCCCAACACGTAATTATCACCGTCAAGGAGTCCAACCACGGCAACGGGGCACTGACAGGCAATAGCTGCCATATTACAGAACTGACGCAGCACACGCGTTGCACTAGGAGTAGCTGCCATGGTGACCAGTAAACTCTCGACTGACTTCAAGCGTTCAGCTTCGTTTTCCAGCCGCTTAGCCGCCACGAATCCAGCGTCAGTTGGTGCGTCTACCGGGTAGGAAATCTTGAGGAACTCAGTGATCGGACTGCAATTCTCGTTCTGGCAGTGCTGGCAGAACGGCTCTGACGTTTCTAGACTACATGCAGCAACGCCGTTAGATCGTCGACGAAAGCTGTTGCCCATTCCGTCGCTCGTTGAGGACGTAGAAGTCAATACGTCACTAGCACTCGCCGAAGTCTGAAGCTGTGGGCTTCCCTCTACTACATCATCAGCTTCACCGATGAAACTGGCATTAGAGCTGAGCTTGCAGCTGATACAGACTCGAGAAGGCGACGCAGCGCCATCTCCTTCACCGTTGGTGTTCATCGGTCTTCGGATCACACTACAATTGCTGCAGATAACTGCACGGCATTGACGACAGTGATGACGTCTACGCAGCGGATTGAACGACTTGGTGCAGATTGTACACTTTCTCGCTTTCTTCTCCACGTTGTCCACTGAAGGAGGAGGACTGTTGCTCGTACTAATACTGACCGTGGAGTAGCGTGTCGCTTCATCATCGGATCCGGGAATGAGTCCGATGTTTCGTCCGCTGTCCGAGGAACTCGTTGACCGATCCAGGAACGCCGAACTCGAGGTCGCTCGTCGACTTCCACTCGACACATTACTCGCAGCCGTAAAAGAGCTCGCGTCCACTGCGTCGGGACTTGCAATATATTTCCAGAACTTGCGCGAGTCCATATATTTCAGAAAATGTGCCACGTAGTAGTCGCCTTCCGTGTCAGCTTGACCGTCCTCAGCGTTAAGTACAGCGATCACAAAAGGTTCCGGTGAGTCGGTGAAGTCGCGGTCCCACATGACATGATGGAGCAAGTTCATGGACACCAATTGGCGACAAAACGCAACGCCCGTCACCCGATCCGGAACAAGGCCTTGATTCACAAGAAACGTCACGACCGATTCACCCGTTGCACATTTGACTGTCAGGTCCGAGCGGATGCGAATCGGGTGCAGCATCAAGTCTTGGCGCATTTTGTTGGTGACCGGGGCCAGTTCCCGGGCTGCGAAGCGAGGGTCGAGGCCTCGAGGACTGGTGAGGAATTGCAGGTTGATGGAGATCGCTTGCACCCACAGATCTCGATCTTTTCGTGACTTAGTGCGGAAATTCACTTCCGTTTTGGGGAGTAGCCCGCCATTGCAGGTCAAGTCGAAGCGTCTTGGGAACTTGGTGGAAGCCTCGGGGTTGGAAATATCCGTGACACTGACACCCAGACCGAGTTCAACTGCGCCTTGGCGAGTGGAATCGCGTTCCCGCTTGTAGACGCAGATCCAGCGACCTTCGAGTCGAACGAAGCTGTCGGACCAGGTGGAAAAGGCCCCTGCCTTGAATTTCACCTCCAACGGCCCGGCCAGCAATTGCAGGGAGCCAGGCGACGGCATCTTGTGGAGCGGACGAGATTTCCAGGAGTGGCGAGGGATAAGAAGGCAGCAGGAGGTGAAGAAAGAGAGCGAGCGTGGTGGACTAAAATGCCTGCGCCGCCAGATGGCGGAAGCAGAGGGCGTCGAATTCAGAAGCAGCACGCCAGCCGCAGAAGCACGAAGGGGTCACTTGATGACTGGAGTGACACCACCTGCCGACACTCCGTCTTGGTTTGGCTCTCTCCCAACGCTCATGTACAAGGATAGACAAGGAAAGGAGAGAAGGTATATATAGCGATTCGTTATTAGCGAAGACATGTGCAGAACGGATGACGAGAGATTGAAAATTCGAGGTGGCAAAGGGGTCAAATATGACCCTGTAGTGGCGGATGGGATTCTAGAAAGAGACGGCATGATATGGTGGACCGATTCGCTGGAGGTGCTACGAAGCGTGGTGCAATATGCCCCAATGCTTCCACTCTGGAAATTCCCATAGAACGATCTGGATGGACGGATATTAACAGGCTAAAAGGATTAAAAGGTTGATACTGACCTTGCGAGTTGGAGTCCGACGTAGAAACCGCGGATTACCAGCCTTTTCAATTCAGTGAGAGCATGTCGTTGCTGGATTTGGCTTATGTGGGGATGAATCTCAGCTGGTCCTATTGCACTGCGCACGACTGCCTCATTCACAGGCTGACAAAAAAGTAGTGTGTGTTGCTTTGAGCTGCTGTGAATCAATTACTTTTCATTGAGATCACATAGCTGCAAAATTATTCCTGCCGTAACGTTAGAAATAATTATTTGTATGAGTCGATCCAATATAATGCGCTGGTTGGGTGCACCTCCCTGTACATCCTCAATTGAGTCGACGTCGTGCAACGAGACTGCTCACTATAATTCACCGATTTTTACTGCCTGTTTTCTTCTATTAGTTTTTAGACAAACCGACAAAATGTCATCGAGCAAATGGTGACCACTCCATTGAATGTCTGAGAGGGTCGTACAGCGCTCAGAATCACCGACGAATATGACGGATCGGAGAGGGATTAAGAGATGACAGTCCAGTGGTGACCTTCGAACCGAAGTTCTCCAGTGGGAAAAGCCCACCCAGTTGTTCCGACTAGGACAGTGTGCTCGCCTTCATCGCATCGGTGGAAAACGCACACCGCGTTCAGGACCAACCTGCCATCGTGTAGTTGCACTGTCGAGTTCACTTTGTTTTGACTTGGTCTGCCTGTCACGACAAATAAGACAGGTGCAGTGTGAGTTGTACGTCGTATTAATAGTTCATCCATCCATTCTAATTGCAATACTTACGAAGCGACTAGCCCTGTCGCCGCCTTCACTCGATTGAGCAAGAATCATCCACAGGATATCTGCAGCTCGTTTCGTCGTACATGCCATTGAAGTGATAGAGTTCGTCTCAAAGCAACCCCCGTGCGTCAAATTAATTCAAAAAGTCATCAGCACGTTAAGTTCTAATGAATTGAGGTCCGGGTCATCATATGCGCTTGAATCGCCCGTAGTTCACCGTTCACCTCCTCGGCGTACTGGCGCTTCTGGCATTCAGTCATAACTCATATCCACGCAGCGGTTTGATTCTTATGTGTTGCACTCCCACATACTGCGGCACTTCCGTGGCCACTTCACAAGTTTGCTTCGACGCTTCTAGTTGTTTCACCTCTTGCCGAAGTTTCCGCGTCTCCTTTACTCGTCTGCGCTACAACGCCGTCGAGTACAGCCTCGAGTCCAACGATCTTCAACTGCTTTTCTTTGCCGCTTTCTTCGGTGGCACGTTGTTCAAAGTGTGCGTGATTCGCTGCTCAGGGATCCATTTTTGGTTTGGTTTGGGGTCTTATGATTACGCTTATCTCCCATTTGCTAAAACCAAGCGTTTTTACCATTGGCAGAATTAAGTTCTCTTCTTTCAGCCAACCACGGCCGAGCAGCTCCGATCCAACCATCCATTCTGTCTTTAACATGTCGTCGGACTCGCGCGCTGTAGAGACGGCGTTGGCGCGCAACTTGCTGTCGTCGGTGCTCGCTTTAGCTTTCCCCAGTGAATTGGAGAACGATCACGCTGCGCTGGAGTCTTTTTTGACCCAACAAGCAGCTCTGCGCGAGGCTTTGGAGCGCCACAATGTGTTCGGACTGGTTACAGACGGGAAGGCGCTGACTAAATGGCAAACCAGGCTGCTACAGCTCGTCGAGGGATCTTCAGCCGCTCGACGTGTTGGGTGGGAACTTCTGCAGACGACGGTACGTCAGAGTCCGTTGGAACGACTCGAAGCACTGGCTGTGAAGCTGCTGGAACGCATTGTGAAGGTCTTGAAGCAGCAGCAGTCGAGTAAGACTCAGGACGACGATGCGGAGTACGCTACAGCTGCTGCCTGTGGCGTGGCTCAAGCCCTTTTGCTCCATGTGGACAAGTTCAACCCAGACACGCGTCGGGAGGTGCTGGAGCTACTTGGAAAGCTGCTGCAACCACTAGTGGCACTGCTGCGGCAGACCAGCAACTCCCCGTTGGTCATTGCCCAATTGGATCTCGTTGCAACGCTGCTTCGCTCCTCTCCTAACTCACTAAGGAGCTATGCTATTAAGATCGAGTCGGCGTGTGTGGACTTGTTGTTCACTTGTGAAAGAGACAACACTGAGGCGGCTCAGAAGGCGACGGTGTGTCTAGCACTACTCTGCAACGCATCAGATAAGCCACAGCAAGTGTGGACTCAGATGGCTCAGAAGGCCTTGGAGGCGGCACATCAACAGCTCGACTTACTGGCAGGCACACGCTCCACCGCTCCATCAACTGAGGGACTCACAGGCAAGAAGCTGTGGGTCCAGGGAGCTGCAAGCCAGCAACTGCCGATCTACCAACGTGCCGAAGAGACGCTGACCAGAATGAACCGTGCGTTAAGTGCTCTTCACGAACTGCTAAGTGCTCGCACGGCTACTCTAAGTCGTGGGCAGATATCGGAGTGTGAAGTGCAGCAGATTCTACCGGAAATTATCGTGTTTGCTCGTCGTGCGATGGGCGTGCGTGCTCATGAAGTGGGCAAGCACACGGGAGTGTCAGATGATGGTGTGCGTCTCCCCGTTAGCGTCGTGTACGCCGTGTTACCGCGTGTGCACGCGCAGGCTCTGACAGCGCTAAGCGCGGTGGTGGAACGTGCCGGTATCTGCGCTTTGCGTCATGCTAGCAAGATCACGCGCGTTCTATTGCTTGCGTCTGAGAGTGTTGGTGACGGGGAAGATCTTCAGGCATTTGCGGATACTACAGCGGTGTGCGCTCGTCGTCTGGGCGCCAGTACAGTCGAGAAACTTGGTGTACCGTTGCTGAACGAGTTGGTCACACGGTGTAAGCGTAGTCTGGAGGAAAAGAGCAATACGAACACGTCAAACACTGTGGCTAAAGCACTGGCAGCTCAGCAGAACGACTCGAAGAATAGTGGGAACAAGAGCAAGAAACGGAAGCGTCAAGCTGCTGCTGCCGCGACGCTCGCGGCTCTCAACGGAGGCAACGCGACTGCATCTCAATCGAGTTTTGTGTCATTACGTGACGAGACTGTCGTTGCAGGGACGCTTGAAGCTGTGCTGACTGCTATCGCTGGCTGCGTAGGCGTCTATGGATGTTTGTTGCCAGAGGAATGTCGCTCTTCGGCCAGTGAGTTGGCGCTCAAGGCTGTTCAGCGTCGACATGTCGTGGGATCGAGCCACGTTCAAGCTGCTGTCGACCCGGTGGCGCTCGTTCTTGTGTCGGACGCGGTGACTGCGGACTTCTCGGGCTCGCACGCTGCTAACTTGCTTCATGGACTGCAGTACTGGCAGCGTCGCGTCATTGGTAGCGGTGGCGCTTCCTCAGCTCTCCAGCTGGTAGCTCTTAACGCAGGTGAAGCCATGCTACATCCACGTGCACCCCCGATGGCTATTAGCTTTCAACAGGGAGCTAAGAAGGAGCAAGAGAGACGTCGCTTTGGAACGTACGCGAAGACTTCGAAGGAGGAAACTGTTCTTGGTGACGCGATGGACTGGGATGAAAACGAGAAAGATGAGAGTGAAGACGGAGAAGAGAAGATTGAACAGGAGAAAGACAAGGAACCGACGAAGATTGAGGCACCTACAGAAGAGAACGATGAAGAGGAGGAGGAAGAAGAGGACTACGACGATGCTCGGCCTCAGGCTGCTGCAACGTCGACGGAAATCGAAGAAGATGAAGCTGAAAATGAGAACGATGACGACGACGAAGACGAAGGGAACGATGAACCAGTCGCGAAACGTGCCAAGGACAATGACAAAGAGCCTGTCGCTACGGTCGAGGCTGACGATGACGATGACGACTTCCCGGACATCGTTGTGGATGATGAATAGATTTTGTACGAACGAAGCGCGATCAGGTTGTGCCAAAACTCGTTTTGCGCGACAAGGGTTGAGGTGTTTTCGCTGCACTTCAATAGAGTTTTTAGTTGACTTTCACTTTGTAAAACAATTCTTCCACTTGCAATATTAGGGGCTGAGGTGCAGATAACCCTCATCCTCCCGTGACCTCGCTGGAAGCAGTGGCGAGCTCATGGACGCATCCGCATCCAGCAAAATCTCGTCATCCTCGTCGTTGGAGCCGAACTTGGTAGCACTTCCTGCTCGTGTCTTTCTGCCACTTCCACATGTCTTGGACTTCACAGACGAAGAGTTGTGTTGCACCAGTAGCCCAACGCCAACAGCGATAGAAAGCAACGCCAGCGGGTAAAAAACTTTGTCCGTTGTCGGAAAAGGCTCGTCGTCGTTCTGGTAGAAGATGGCGCCTCCAACAACACTGAAAGTGATCCAACAGGCTTGAAAAATGGGGAATACAGTCATGATATCCCCCAATGCCGTCGCCATATTGAGGAAGTGCGTTTGCACGAGGATGCAGACAAACATTCCGCCTAGAAAAATGTAGGTCAGACCGTACTTGAACTGATTCTCGCCCTTGAGTGTAAGAGCGATCATGATGGCGGAACACTTGGCCAGTAGCACAGTCATGGCGCCCACGATACCCGAACAGATGGCGTAATAGTACGGCACACGAGATTCCCGAGCGGCAGCCTCATCGTCAGCCTCGGCGTCTTCAGCATTCGTCGATTCAATTAATTCCCGTAGCTCTCTGCTCATAGCAGGAGGATTCCCCAGCCCTGTGGGCAGTGACGCAGGTGAAGTGGTGACTTGTAGCAGCTTCACTTCCATATCCAACAGCCTCTGTTCCAGTCTCTCGACTCGAAGCTCAAATTCCTAGCGACAATGAGCAAAACCAAGCTGAAAAATTAGGATTGCAATGTATTTTGCATGTGAAATTCCGAGCCGAACCTTCATGAGCTTCTTCTGTCGCTTGTTGGACCAGTACACCTGGTTCTTGAGTCGGTTGGCAACTGAGCCCTTGATGGTGGCCAGCATGCTCACGGTGCAAACTCCAACGCATGTGATGTACACCACGAAGGCTGCAAAACAATTAGCGAAAAATGTTACAAAAAAAGTTGCCGTGACGTAACATTTCAGCCAAACGCACGAGTTCGAACGAATCTCAGCTCAAGCTCCGGCAGCGGGTACTCGACATTCGGCTCGGCAATACACGCGATCATTACGACTCCCATTATGACGAACAATACGCCCCCCACATCCGTCTGGTAATGAGGTGCAAAAATTATCGACCCGGTTAGAGAAAACGAAATGAATCCTAGGATACTTTTTTTTTCTTCATTCATTTCCCCTCACCTTGTAAAGTCTCTCCCCGTTTAGACACTGGGCAGTGACAACGTTGGCAACAAGCGTTGCCCCGCCGCCCAGCGCCGCCACAAGCGACTGTGTGGCGAATCCAAAGGCCGCAAAGTCACCCACACTGCCGAGCACTACAAGCGCGAAACCCACCCACCACACCGGACGGCGGATGTACGGCCGACGCTCGCGCACGGGTCGTGCTGCCTCATTCAAGTGTGAATACTTCTGGATATTCACGCCAAGATTGGACACTATCGATGCCACCACGGCCAAACCGGCGCCGAAGGCCTCCCAAGTCTTCATCGCGGATACCGCGAGTGTGACTGTTAACAGTGCTAGGAATGACGGTCAGGCAGTTGAGAAAAAGACCCGGTTCTGTTCATTTTGGGTTAAACGCGTAAAAATTGGGTTTTTCGTGTGTTGCACTTCGAAGGTGCAGCCATGCAACTCGATCCTGAAACGGCCGAGTGACTATTTTTGGCAGTCGAGTTCTCTTCCCTTTTTGTCTTCTTGCATCTGACGCCTCTTGGTGTGCATTTCGTGGGGCGGGAAAAGTGCAACAGCAACGGTGGACGCAGCAGCGAGCGTGTTAGCCGACGCTGCGTACGGCGGCGTAAGATGAACCGCTACAAAGTCACCAAGCAGCTCGGCGACGGTACCTATGGGTCCGTGCTCAAAGCCGTGAATCGTCAGTCGGGAGAAGTGGTGCGTGCGTCAGAGGCAAATGCAAATAAACGAAAAAAGAGTCTGATGAACTTGTTGCTGGTATTCAGGTGGCGGTTAAGCGGATGAAGAAAAAGTTTTACTCGTGGGAAGAGTGTATGCAACTGCGAGAAGTTAACGTATGTGTAAATGTAACATTTGCAATGAGAGGATTATTTTGTGACAATCGCTATCGTTAATGCTTATAGTCGCTGAAGAAGCTAAATCACCCCAACATTATTAAGCTCAAGGAGGTGATCCGTGAGAATGACGAGCTTTACTTCGTCTTCGAGTACATGGAGTGCAATCTGTACGATACAATGAAGAAGCGAGATCGGCATTTCCCAGAGTCCAAAATACGCAACCTCATGTACCAGATGCTTCAAGGGCTGGCTTTCATGCACAAGCACAGCTTCTTCCATCGAGATATTAAGCCTGAGAACATGTTAGTCAAAGGAGACACCGTCAAAGTCGCAGATTTTGGGCTAGCGAGAGAGATCCGATCAAGACCGCCATTCACCGATTACGTATCGACCCGGTGGTACCGTGCGCCAGAAGTTCTACTACGCTCAACAACTTACAACTCACCGATTGACGCTTGGGCCATGGGCTGCATCATGGCCGAGATGTTCACACTACGCCCGTTATTTCCGGGCAGCAGTGAAGGCGACCAACTCTATAAAATTTGCTCCGTATTGGGGAATCCAACGCACAGTACGTGGCCGGAAGGTATGAAACTTGCTGCGCAAATGAACTACCGATTCCCGCAGTTCGTACCGACATCTCTAGCACAGTTGATTCCTCATGCGAGCCCCGAAGCGCTCCAGCTAATGACGGATCTGCTTAAATTCGACCCGAACCAGCGACCCACATCAAGTCAGGCTCTGCAATATCCGTTCTTCCAGGTAAACGTGAACGTGGCCACACCGTTGACAGTATCAACCCCTAGCGGCAACAGTCAACAACAATACGAACGTGCAGAGTCGACAGAGAAGCTGGCAACATTCACTCCCCCGCAGAAATCGGCAGGAAGCCAACGAAGCGGCAGTGGACAGTATGGACGGAATCAGCAGCCAGCAGTGGACATGGCTGCATATAGCAGTTTGCGACAACAGGCAGCTGTCGTATCAGCGTCGTCTTATGGAATTCCGCGGGTACCTCAGCGTAACGCGATGGCGGCAGCAGGCAATAGTGTGCTTACAGGTGGAACCCCAACCGGTCTAGGTCTAGACAGTGGCAACATGGAAGGCAGTCGCTACACACGACAAGCAAGATACGCTCCAGGAATGTCATATCGAGGAGAAAGCGACGGAGCGAAATATTCAGGTGGAAGACCGCCGTATGTGCCCGGTGGACTCCCGTTAGGCTCCACGGCTGCTGTAGGGGGCGGCGTCGGCGGGACAGGCTTAAGTGGCTATAGCAGACACAAATATTGACTCGCAGAAAGGAAACGGTAGCGCGTCGACGTGACCAAGTGGTTCTCATTCGACGGGATCGTCACGCGTGTCTTGCTAGAACGCGTAGATAGAGAGCAGGAAAGACGACAATGTTGTCCTCATTTAGTCGAGAGACCAAATTCAGTGAAGTGAACGCTACGTCTGTAACAAGACAAGACCCCGTCTAGGTAAATCTCGACTCGATTGGGACAACCAACAACGTAAGCCACTATTTAGATCTCCCAATGTCTTCTCATTACTAGGCGCTTGCGGTCGATTCTTCCTCCGTCTATTGCTGCACGCCGGCGCCAGCGGCAGCCTGGTCCATGATTTCCTTCTCCACTTGTGCCATCTTGACGCCTAGTGAGCTGTAGGCCTGCATGTACTTGCCGGCGCAGCGGTCGATGCAGCTCATCTCACCCACGTTGAGTTGGCCGTCGTTGTATTTGAACTTGCACTTCTGGAAACACACGCGCGACAGGCGCTCGAACAGATCCGCGTAGGATGCCATCTCCACTTTGGCCATCATGAGCTGAGACTGCTGCGAAGGTTGCTGGGGCACACCAGGCGCCGCGCCGCCCATCATACCGCCGAAGTTCATGGTGCTAATTGATCTAATGTAAAACGATGGATGTGGTTGGCGTTTCTATATTTATGTAAGCCACATAAATTAGAAATAGCACTTTGACTACCTGGGAATTTCACGAAACGACACTTGAAGTGTAGCCATGCGAGTTGAAAACGAGGATGAACTGCAGCTCATTGTGGCGGACGAGCAGCTCTCGAGTCTCGAAGATGTGGTGAGAACTATGCCAAGAGCGCAATACCTCAACGTGACGGTGCGTACTGTAGTGGAGAATAGTTCGTGGTGCAAAGAACTACAGTAATGTTTTGGAATGACTACACGCTGGGTTGGTAGTTTAACTGTATCAGCAGTTTAAGATACTTGGAGAAGGTCTGTCAGCTCGCATTTCACAGCTGAACATTCATCAAGATTTATTGTAAATGTGCATTCTTCGATTTATTCAGATGAAGGAGCTGCGTAGCCTCGACATCTCGCATAACGCTGTCGAGAGTCTACAGGAGGTGGCGACGCTGTCAAATCTGCTGGTGCTTAAATGCTCCAGCAACCAAATCGCCGATCTGAGCTGGATCGCAGGACTAAATCAGCTGGAGGAACTGTGGATTCGAGACAATCGCGTCGAGAGTGCGCAAGTGGCGCATTTGCAGCAGCTTTCCGCACTCCAAACGCTGGTCATCCATCCGAATCCGTGTACCGAGCGAGGTGACTATGTGTACGGCCTCGGTCATCTAAATATTTTTCTACTGATAACTTTAGTGCGTGTTTAACGTGGGTTCTTGTTAATTCTAACAGTTTGGCGATTGTTAAAGTACTTCCGTGGCTACAGCGAGTCGATACTGTCGCGATTACGGAGGAACTTCGGGAGGAAGCGAGGCATGCAGAAGAAAGAGGAGATTTAGATTCAGGAGCAACTGATTGCCCCCTCTTTTCTCTGTCAGGGCGATCTGAAGGTATAGCTACACACTTCCCCGTTGGTCTTTCTCATAAACTGATCCAACGTGTTTTAATTAATTTGTTTTACTAGATCCAAGATCGAACGAGACTTCTGTTAATGACAGGGTTGCCACACCACCAGCACCACCTGATCAACCGAGCAAACCAACAACGTTGAAGAAACAGGTGCATTTGTCTTGCCATGACGTCCTTGGCAGTTCTGACGCAACTGAACATTTTCTTGTCCTCTCAGATGACAGCCGAAGAATTCATGCGAGCCTTTCCGGTCCAGGACTTCATTCCTGTCGACTGCAACGGAATATCCACAGCTCAACCAGGTAGTCGGTCGATGGTTTCGGTGAATGAAGTGCTGCAGCCCCAAACTGCAAATTCTGTTGCATCAACTCACGCCGAAGACAACCAGAAAGAGACTGTTACAGCCGAACAAGTGTTTGTTAGCATTGGAAACTCGCTACTGAGTGACAACGGGTTGCCAAAAGTGGGGATGAGTGATAAATCTGTTGCGATATTGGACTCAGTGCTGACGCTCCCGACATTTGGTAACAATAGTTTCTTCAAGAAGAAGAAATCGCAGTCTCAATTGTCAGTCAAAAACAAATCACGGCAGCGCGGTAAGGCTAAATCAGCTTCAATATCGCAAAATGAAAGTCATAAACCATTTCACCAAGATCAGGAGTACACGGTTGCGTATCCGAACAGCACAGTGAGTGCAATTCAGGTGCGACGTGATGGTTCGGCTATTGCTCGGTGGGCTTCTGGGAGCGTCGCAGTCAGCGTCGACTACGAGACCTCTCCAGACCGTAGCGGATATCGAGTCTATGCTGCTCATAAGGATGGTCAACTAGCTCTGAGTTTCGACCCTGCTGGTGTGGGATTCTTAAATGCCTACCCAAGCGGGAAAACCTTGCTGTCGACGACATCTGATGGGAATGGCTTGTTGTTTGACATTGGGACTGGTGCCATTGTCCGACAATGGGATACCAAGGGAAATCTTCGCGATGGCACGTGCCAACCAGCTGATGCTCTGGGAAGTGAACCTGACGGCTCCCTGTTGTGCCGATTGAGCGAGCAACTTGCTGTTCGCGTTCAACTCACGCATACACGAACAGCTCAACAAGAGTCTACCAACGACATCAAGCGAGAAACAACGAGTCCGATCGCGCTACGCATTAATTTCGCAGGAGCAACAGGGATTCGCCACGTATTCTTAAATTCTGCTAACCGTGCGGAACCCTGTAACGCAGATGCTTGTGACTATGCACTTGGTAAAGCCTCATCAAAAGAAGACATGGCTAAGGCTGCCAAACAAAAGCCACCGCCTATGGAGCACACCGATTTGCTAAGTAGTATTCGCGCTGCAGTTGCTGGTCTGTAATCTGGTTACTATTTTCACTAAGTTGATGACTTCGTTTGGTTGTGGCCTGTCTAACGCCTCAAGCAGTGACATCGAGCTTAACCTGCTTGACTAGTACAGTTAAAGTTTTTTTTTTTTCAGATTAAGAAACCAGTTATCCGCTCAATCTCAGGCTTCGTGTCGGACGCAACGCTCTGAGTGCTAGAGGTAGAGACTGTTCCCTCGGTGGATTTGGGCACCCCGCTCAACGGTGGATACTCTTCGCTTAGAGCGAGCTCTGTTGCGTTTACTCGTCCACGCCATCGAACTACTAGCAACGCGACCACAAAAGCGATCGTGGAGATTGCCACTGTTGCGATCCCGATAATTGCAATCACAGTAGCAGTCCTGGAAGCTTCGATGTTTTCGGTGTGCGCTGCTACTATTGACGCTGGCTCAACGCGAAGCGACAGAGGAGAGATCGTGTCTTCTTGCGTTGGAATCGGTTGTGATTTCCACAGTTTTTTCAGATGAGAAAACGAATTGACCGGATCCTCGTTGAGGATCGGGCTTTCCGGTTCTGCATTAGCGACGGCTTGCCTGACAATGGGCTGCTCGGTATGAAGCGGGATCTCGTATGGATAGAAGATCGACTCTACCATTGTCGAGAAGTCCAAGTTGCTGGCTTCTAGTCGTAACTCTTCCAACGATTTCTGATCAAGTGTCTTGTAAATCGACTGCACCACGAAGATATCACTTTCAATCGCTTTCTGGACCAGTTGCAACTCGTACGTGTACGGTCGACAGAAGTAGATATCGCAACGTCCAGTGGGGTTTACTAGTGAGAGCTCGCAACCATCGACTGAGAAGAGGTAGCTCGTTATACTGCTGCTCACACGCTTTCGAATGGTGCTGATGGAGTGAAGACAGAGTCGTGTGGTTACGGTCCGAAGGTAGTTACTTTGGTATCGGACGGCGTCCAGGGCGACTTGAGCAGCTGCCTGCGTCAACGGTACGAACTCCCAGGCCATCGCATCGGCCTCGAGCTGCATGTCGTCGATGACTAGAGGCAAATCGACGGATTCGGAGACCATGCCTGTCTGCTGCGATCTCGGCCGATCTTGTCGTTGGACGGCGGAAAGCTCGTTGCGACTTTTGGCGGCATTTGAGATCTATGCCGCACTCGGATTCCTTGGCGTTGCCAAAACGATGTTCAAGTACAGTAGATCAACTAAAGAGTACAGGATAAAAAGCGAGGTGGCATGGTCGTCTTTTACTAAACTCAATGAGCTCAATTGTACTGTGCTCGTTCAGGCGAAGAGCTCTACCTTTTCCAAGGTTATTTGGCGGTTGTTACCACCGACGCTGTCTCGACTACATGTAGCCATCAAGAGCATGTTATCAGCAGTGTTAATGGTGCTCTGCAAGGCTGAATTGACTCGGATTCTGTCGTGCACTTGAATGAGCCACAACGAATGCGATAGCGAAAGCAACCACAGCCACCGCCACTGCGACGATCCCGATGACGGCAACCACGGAAGCCTCTTCAGATTCAGCTCCATCACCAAGAGCTTTATGGGATTCCATGGAGACTGTCACAGCTCGAAGAGACAGCGGCACAGCAGCGATAGCAGACTGTGACTACATGTAGAAGACATTCCCGTCGGTAGTCCACGCATTCGGCTCATCATTGAATGTCTTTGATCCTAGCGTCAACAAGCCATCACCACGCTACAGATTGCTGACTATGGAGTGGAGCATCTGCAAGCTTGATGTCGGAATCAGTTGGTGGAGAAGTCTAAGTTGCTGTTTCCTCGCAACTCGTCAATAACTTCTGATCAACCGTTTTGTAGATAGACCGCACATTGAATGCGGGGTTTCCAAGCACTTTTAGCATGAGTTGCAGCTCGAACGTATAAGGGCGGCAGTCGTATATTTCACATCGCCCTGTGGGCTCCACTTGGGAGAGCTGAGTCAACGGTTGACAACCGTCGACTAAGAACAAAAAGCTTGCAAGACCACTCTGTCACCCGCACACGAATACTGTCGATGTACATGTAATGCAAACACAAGTACTGACAGTCCGAGCGTAGTTTTTCGGGTGCCGAACGGCATCGAGAACATCTTGAGCTGTTTGTAAAGTCAATGGGACGAAGTTCGTCCCGTTGACAGTCACGAACGTCCACGCTCCAGCCATCGATTCAAACATCACGAACCGGTGTCGCTGTCTGTCTCCGATGACACAGTATCGTCGATAAATGGCCATTCACCTGCGTTCTGATGCACGGTGCTGTCAAGGAAGACACCGTCGGAGCTGGAGCTCTCACCACAGCGATCGTGGTCTTCTGACTCGGAAGAATCCATGGACAAAAACCAGTGGACCTTTCAGAAATGGTCTGCAAACTGCATCGGGAGGCTGGCAAATACGGCTTCTTCATTTGTTGGCCGCGTTTGAAATGCGGGGATCTTTCTCACGGCACTCGGTGGCCAGAAGAAGGCGAAAGCGACGAGAAGCACTAGCAGCGACTTTTACGCCTCTTCGAATGTTTCCGGTCAGGCGTCAAAGTCATGTCGGGCTCCAACTTTCTCTACTGACCAAATTTCGCTCCTGTCCTTCGTTTCTTACTGCTCAGCTCCTACTTAGTGGAGGTCTCTACTGCTCTTGCATGCGATCACGAACGGATATTAGACTTGTGGACTCGGTAGCATTGTGACAAAGTCTTCGTTCTCATCTTGGAACTTTCGGCTTCTCTTCTTTTGCTTTTTTTGTAGCCTTCAACTTGGGCATCAACTTGGTTCTACAGTACCACTTGCAATGCAAGTTGCATGTACATGTACATGTACATGTACTACGAGTCGTAGTACGACTGTAGCATCAGATCAGTCTCGAGCTTGCTCATACATGTACAGATACTGATCGTTGCATGCACATTGATTGCAATTCATAAACTGCCAAGAATCCAACTCCAGAACGGCACCTCTGTCGTTGAATAGAAATCTCACCGCTCATATTGTGCAAAACACATACCCTGCTGGTTCACTTGCTGCTTGTTTTCTCGGTTCATTCTTTCATATCGCGGTAGTTGTGCTGTCCCAGTTTACTGCTCGCGAGTGTGGATGGGGTTGTAACGGAGGCGGTCACGTCGTCCCTGGTGCATCTTTAGAACCGCCACACCAGCCAGCACCACCGTGAACACACCCAACATAGCAAAAACACCGGCAACGGATCCCTGCCCCTGTGTCTCATCCACTTTCTCCTCCACTGCGAAAAACGTAGTAGTCTCCTGCCACGGACGGTCAGGGTGGTGGCTCACAATGTAGGCGTAACGGTCCTTAGTCTTTCCCGTGTTTTCCTCAAACAGCGGGGTGCCTCCCGTGTACATTATCGTGGCTGCGTCGCCATACTGGTTGAGTCCGTTGGCTTGGATCCACGCGTCAACCTTCTTCTTCTCATTCGTCGACAGAGCTAAACGCAAGTACCAAAACACCCACCAATTCACACAAAAATGTTAATATCCAACGGATTAAAAAAAAAAATGGAAGAGTGAAATTGCATTTCTTATCACTGCGACTTCGTTCCTCCCTATACGAAATCAGAAAACATAGCACGTTGCTGCACCGAGCTCTGCAACATGGTCTCCTCGCTGCTAGAGGCAGAGGTGGAAGTAGACGCGGGAGTCGGAGCGGGCGTAGAGGAGGAGGAAGCAGTCGCTGCTTCCTCGGCCTTGATGTTAGTAACCTTGAGAGTGTTGGTCCACGACTGCTCAAAAATCTGCACCACGAAGCCCGAAAGCTCACAAGATGATAAAGCGGACGTCGAGCACTCGCCGTCCGAATCAGTGACATCGCATCCGCTGATGTGGAAGCGGTAGTTGGTACCAGCCACCACCTGCGTCTCCAGCGACGTCACCTCCGAGTAGCACACGCGTTTGTCGCCTACCGACTTGGAGAAGCTGCTGCCGCTCAGCGCGGTGCCTAGCAGCTTCGTGTTGTCCTCCGTCACGTCGGCCGGGTGCCAGCTCCCTGTCATGCCGATAGTAACGACGTCGCGCGCCGCTGCGAGCGCGGGGAAGGCCACCAGGATGGAGAGAGAAGCGCGCATTTTAGGATACTGTTGAGAATTGACTGGTCTTCGGTAGGCCACAAAACACTGTGACAGATAGCTGGCTTTTTCAAGAATGAACCAGGGATTTGGCTGCGATTGCTTCTGGTAAAATTGACATCTGGGACAGTTGAAAATGATGGGACAAACCGAGTTTTGCTTGTTTTCAGTAGGGCTCAGTTGGTGTTTCGAAACACTAAACTACCAATTTTAAGGTAATTGGGGCGTATTAATACATCGATTTTAAAGCATCGTCGATGAAATTACCGTCCTACTGTGCACAATCAGGCGTCACGTTACAGCTCCGGCGTCGATAGGCGCGAAAACAAGATCTTTAAGACCTACGTATCACCAATACACACAAGACCAACAATCTCTTTAATTTTTTGTCTTGTGCTCACTTCTCGATTTCCTACGACTAAACAACCACCCTTACATATATTAAAGATTCTAGTCAATAGCTAGACGCCACGGTGGGGATGGAACCACGTCTTGAGTTACCACAGGAGCAACATAATCGATTCATTTGATCTCGTGTGAAGCACTATTAGCTGCATTGACAGGTAGAACTACGCTACCCACATCCGAAAATGATTCATCTCTTCTTAAACAAAATGGGTCTGCGTGACTGGACGAGGTACATCACTCACCTCGGCCAGAGCGCCACCGTCGGATTCTATCGCTGATTCTACAGCAAGCGGTGGCTCGTTACCCGTTCGTGGATATAGGCTACCCACCTGTCGCCGATGGGAGTGGCAACTGGTGCTCCCTTCTTCTCCTGTGCCGCTATCGGATACCATCGCAGCGTTGTAGCCTGAAACGTTCACCTTGTTCGTGACCGTGGCATTTGGCGGTTC
Source organism: Phytophthora infestans T30-4 (assembly GCF_000142945.1). Taxonomy (NCBI): domain Eukaryota; phylum Oomycota; class Peronosporomycetes; order Peronosporales; family Peronosporaceae; genus Phytophthora; species Phytophthora infestans. The sequence continues at coordinate 516,031 of NW_003303758.1, read as the reverse complement.
ACTAGCTCTTTGCTTGTAGAGCAAGGTCCGGGAACCATACACCGCTTACTCGACTGGTGCTTCATCGACAGCATCTATTAATTATGCTGGGTTTCGCTTGCTCTGGTGACCCCCGCGGGAGCTCAGGTATCTAGCGGAAATGGGAACACAACTCATCAATGCGTCAGAGAACGTGGGATGGCTGGTCCCACGGTCTTGCCACACCAGTCGATCCAGTGTTCGTGCTTTTCGCCATACGGCAGCTCAGGACCAACTCGTATTTATCATCAATGTCAAGAACCACGAGCGCCTCTATGCTGTCGAAGCCCTCAAATTTAACAGCCAGGCCTACGTTGACCTTAGGTACTTCGGACACCGTGCCATTTGCTAGCCTGACCGAGACCAGCTTATTTGGCGCGGTTGCGTGCAACCACCTAGCGTCACGCGAAGCTCTTCGATGCGCCAGAGTTTATAAAGCTTCGGAAGGGATGGTCATATCCTCGCACGCGTATGTGTACTACAAGCAGCTCGCCTCTGCACTTCTTCCATCCGAGAGTACATAAACCCTGAAGGGTAAAGCCTGTATGGTGTGCGCCTCCGAACACCGCTCATGACGACTTAGACCTTCCCGGTACGACGCCTAGCCTATACAAGTATCCTGCGCTCCCCTGGTTCTTGGGTTACGCCTTCTACCGGCGACCCTTTAAAACCTGGGATAGCGGAGGGTCCCACCTCCGCTGCCGTCCAAAAAGACAGACACGCTTCACGTGTCCAAGCTGGCTACAGCCGAAGCAACCATAAGTCGCTCAGCTCAGCCACGCCAAAACTCCTTGATCCGTTGAGTATCCGGGACCGCGGTTGCTACTATGCACTCCGGTTGGCTCATGGTTACTCTAGCAGGCCGTAACGCAATACACTTCTTGGAGAGCAGCCTGTATTGCCTCCTCCATAGTACTAATTTGAAAGAGAAATTGCTGTGTTCCGGAAATCCATCCATGGACACGGGTACCTTAGTGTGTTCAGGTAATTGTTTTTCACCAGCGTAGCAGTGAGCACTTGCACCCCTTGACTCGCTCCTCCCTAGCTTGCAGGTGAGGAAGCGTGAACGCAGGCGATATTCGCTGTTCGCCGGAAAGAATTCAATCCACAGTTGCTCCAACCGCTGTGTCCATGATGCGAATCATCTGGGCGACGTCGCATCGCGTGTAAACGACCAACGTTTAGCTCAGCCACTGAGGCTGGAAAGCGCGAAAGCGACGAGAATTGATCGTCTGTGACGAGAGCCGCGACCATCGCAAAGTACACTACATGAGCCGATAAGTGAAGGGTTTTACCTTCCTCCATTTCATAAGGGGTATTTTTACCTGGAGAGATTCCGGCTGCATCGGTTTCGACTCGACCATTCTGGCTCGTAAGACCCCCTCATATGAGCGATGAGACCTCGTTCGTACATATCAAACGCGTTCGTATGGAATATGAACACGGGGCAGAATACCAGCCCATGGACTGTAATCCATCCATGCGTAGCCCGAATGCTTTTGCCACGCACATTGTGCATGCAGGCTGTCCCCGTCTCGCGGATCCAGAGTGGAAAGCTCTCCAAAGACTGTCAACAGTCATTGGAGAGGCAGCCGTAGCGACAATACTACGTATGCTGTCGCCGACAGAGCAACACGGCGTTGCTTTGGGATTTATCGTGAGCGAGCAGCGCGATGCTGCTGCTACTATTAAAGTGTGGTCCAGCACGACACCGCGCGTGTAGTCGTTGAAGCTGCACGTGAGCAATTACGTGGGAAAAGAGGGCGAGCCTCTTCTCTGATGGCTTGTCGAGCTCGACACTGCCATAGCGGCTTGTCATATCACCGACAAACATCGAAGGTTGCGTTCGCCATGCCATGCCTTGGCGGACGAGCGAGGAGCTGGGCGTATGGCCCCCGGCTCACAAACCATACGTGCTTTAGCACGTACGCGATATTTAAGGAGGAGCTCAGACAAGCGTTTTAGCCCCCTCAGAATGAGTTCCGGTCGAGAGCAGAGTTTCTCGACCTGCAGCAAGGTAAGCCTGACGTTCATGCTTACGACCAACGTGCGCGGTACTTGGTCTCGAACATCGTGACCAACCCGATCGACGAGGCGACCAAAATCGTCACGTTCATGAAGGGCTTAAAGGATGGGTCGGTTAAGACCTATCTCTTCCGAGAGTACCCAAGTACTCTCGGAGCTGCGATTACTCTTGCGATGCAAGAGGGGTTTATCCTGAAGCAGGCTAAGATGCATGCGAACATGCCATTCTCAGCACGTTCGCTGATGAGAGCGGGAGGTTTAGAGCCTTTGGACCTCTCGAGAGCTTCTGCTGTTGGGCGCCAATAGCGTATTGGGGGATACGTGCGGTGTTACCGATATGGGTACATTGGACACTTTGCGCGTGAGTGTGCACTCGGCCAGGGTCCAACGTGGCGATGCCGGCATGCTATCAAAAACATGCAGAACCAGTAAACGCGGGACGCCCTATTGGTATTTCAGTCGCGCGTGGCTACAACGGACACGCGACACTGAGGACTGCAGTCCCCAGCAAGAGGAATTCTCGCTGCAAGAAGCAAGATGACAAGCCAAATTCTGTCATCCTGAAAGTGACGTCGATGAGAGCAGGGTCTCTTCGTGCTTTGGCTTACTCGGGTGCGCCGAACAGCTTTGTTCGATTGGAAAGTCTCCCGAAGTTAGTTAGACGTCGAGGAAGTTAGAACACCTCGAAGTGTATTTGAGGTACGGTTGGCAACAGGTGCCACCGTAAGGACGGAGAAGCGCGTAGTACGCGCGCGCTTCTCGTACAAACACCGGGTGTTGGTGGAAGATCTCATCGTCCTGGAGCTGGACGATAAGCTTAACCTGGTATTGGGCGGCTTAAACGGCATGATCCAGTGATCATCTGGGAGAAGTGTACACTTGTACACTACGGACGCAACGCGACAGAGAGCGATGGCCCTGTCGGCGCATGCACCACGAGATGCATCCAATCCCACCGTTGGTGCCCATGCACAAGTCGCAGCGACTGAGGCAGTCGTTGGGTCTGGCTTAAATCGGAAATCAGATTTGAGACACGTTCATACTTCAATGATCGTATCAGCTCGGAGAGTTGATGTACTTGTACTTGTCACAGGCAATAGCTGTGCCGGTGGTGCGTCGGTCCCGGGGACTGACGCATCAGATATGCAAGGGACGCCAGCTACAGACGGTAGCTGTGATGTCGGCGTGTCAGCTCTGGGAGTTGATACGGTCGTGATTGGATCAAAAATCACGAAGAGCTCCGCCGAAAGGCGTCGAGGTAATAAGGACGTGTCGACTCCGGGAGTCGACACAAACACGATATCAACATCGAGATGGAACGCCGCGGATAGGCGAGGTGATGACAGGGCTTCTGCTCCGGGGGCGGATGATACGGTAAGCAGTGTTAACGGTTGTAAACGTCCACACTTAAAACGCTTGCGTGGTCGCGTTCAACCGGGCTGCACCAAGAATCGGAATGCATTCAAGCCGGGCTTGATCATTCGCGTCCGCGGAAAGATTCCGCCGATTCTTTCGGCTACAACGGAAATCCGTCCAAGGGCGGGCCTGGACGAGAAACATGTGAAGCCGGGCATCACAAGAACAAAAGACGGCGCAAGCGACGAAAGCTGTGCAAGTCTCGGTCCGGGACCGATGCAATATGAGCGATTTCTGCCGGGCAGACATCAGAGATGACGTCGTGCGTCGAGACGTTGAACGTCTTGACGCGGACTAGTACTGGTACCAGTACCGGTCAATGCAACCGGAGAATCCTCCGACGAATGCATCGGAGCTGATGCCGCTTCCAGTCATGGTCTGGATGCGCTTCGCGAATGACCTGTACGATGGGCGCATCGAACAGATATGCATCCTTTCGGACAGCGAAAGGGTGGAAAGTGAAGAGGAGGAGTTGAGGCAACCCCACGCTGCGAATACCGCTGAGAGTAAGAACACTCTCAGCGCGAAGACAAAGAAGCAGCGCTTCGACGAGCAGAGCTAGGATTCATTGAAGTCGAGTCCCTTCTACGATGTTCTGCTAGAGCACAAGGATGTGCTCCCGGAAGAGATTCCTGCGATAGTTCCGCAATGTAAGGGCATACAGCACGCGATCGACCCCGTGCCGGGCACGAAGTACTGGACGACGCGGCAGTGACCACTGCCGCGTGATCAAGTAAAGGCAATTGACGACTTCTTTGAAAGTCGTAGTAATGCGGGAAGCAAAGTCCTCGCACAGCGCACCAACGTTCTGTGTCAAGAACCACAGAGCGGATGGCGCATCGTTCATGCTTATAACAAGCCGAACGGTGCGACGATATCGGCGCAGACGCCGATACCACGAAAAGATGTTATTATCGATTCGATGGACAGGAGCATCATCGATAGTGTTCTTGATCTGCGCGACGGGTTCTATCAAATCCTGATGCGTGAGATGGGCATCCTTCTCACGGCGGTGAGCACTCCAAGCGGTATGCTTTGGGAGTGGCTAGTAATGCTGCAGAGACGAAAGAACGTCCCTGCAACCTTCAATAGATGTGTAACGCATCTATTGAGCTCAGTGCGTGAATTCGCACCGAGCTACTTCAATGACGTGCTCGTTGACAGCCGGGCTGTGACCGGGAAGACTGACGTTGAGGTGCACAAAGAGCACCTCCATCAACTGGTAGGGCTTATGCGTAAAGATTAGCTCTCTGCAACCCAGAAGAAATGTATCTTCGGGGCGAGCGAGATGCTCGTCCTTGGGTGACCCGTCGGGAAGAACGGCGTACGCCCTGACCCAGAAAAAGGTCTGAGCGATCAATGAATGGCCTACGCCATCCAACGTGAAGGAGCTGAGGCAGTTCCTTGGACTTGCAGCGTACTTGTGCAAGTACATTGAGAATTACGCGGGCAAGATTTGCCCGCTGTCAGAGCTTCTGAAAAAGGAGGCTGAGTGGATTTGGACTGCTGAGTGTGAGCATGCCTTCGATACAGCCAACCAGGGCTTGCTTGAGGCGCCGGTCTTGACAGTGGCTGACCAAAATCGCCCATTACATATCGTGTGTGACGCGTCTAAATTTGCGATCGGATGCGCGTTGATGCAGCACGAGCACTAATGTCGTGATCGTGTGATCTACTACCAGTCGCGTCAGCTGAAGCCAGCCGAGCGTAACTATCCTGTACATGACAAGGAGCTCCTTTCCATGAGGTATGCACTCGCGAAGTTTCGAGTGTATTTACTTGGGAGTAGACCGTTCGTGTTTTACGCCAACCACGCTTGACTGCGAACTGCAGTGAAGACTCCGCACACCTCGCAACGAATGGCAAGATGGTTGTCGTTCTTTGCGGAGTACGTCTTCCAGGTTGAGTACAAACCTGGAAGGTTGGATGTGGATAATGCCGTTAAGGCAGCCGACGTCAATAGAATTGGCGTCGAACGAGTACGGGTTCCGTCGTCGACATTGATCGACGACGTGAAGATTGCGTATGCGAGTGACGCAGACGCGAAACAACTGCTAGACTATGTCTTAGCACCTTCTGACGTGTCACGTCGGAAATTGTCACCACATCTGCGAGCTCGTGCACATCGATATCGTTTGCACGAAGGACTGTTGCTTTACAGCGCAGTGGACGACGATGCGGATCACGTACGAGTATTTCGATGCCCCTAAGGCAGGGCACCCGAGCCGTGAGAAGCCGTACGCGCTTCTCACGAGAGACTTGTACTGGGATCACCAGTACAAGTGGGTGCGCAAGTACGTACGTGCTTGCAAAGTGTGCCAACGCGTGAAGCCTGCTGCGTATTTGCAGGCTCCATTACAGTCACTACCGACACCGTCGGAATGATGGCAGTCCATTTCTATGGACTTTGTATACGGTCTTTCGCCAGGCAACAAGCGGAGGACTGGAGTTGTGGTCTTTGCTGACCGATACAGCGGCTTTATCGGCCAGCTTACAGTACTTGAACGACATAGCAACGCGTATACGTTGGACATACCGTCCAGTCTGTGACTCAATCCGACATTTTACGTCGGGCGGCTGAAGTTTACGAGCAACACGAGCCAACTAGCCTCGATGGATCGAGAACGACGAAGCGGTGTGAGTCAGCTTATCGGGCGCGACGACGCGGTCGCGCAGGTGCCTCAGCTTCGTTTCAAGTACGACTTGGATGCTCGAAGCGGTCTGAGCAGCCTCAGCGACCTGCGCCATATGTAGGCGCCGCTCCTGCTGCAGGATTGCGAACTCGCCGTTCTGGGATTGTTCCAGAGCGACGACACGGTCCTACAGAGCGCGGGAGTCATGATCAACCTGGGGTTAACCCTACGGAGGATATCTTTCCGCCCCGGCCACTGTCGCAGCGTGCCGCGCACGGCACGTTGGATTGTCGAAAGAGTCGTGGCCTATGAAGCCCCAAGGACGAACCGAGATCAGGCTCGTCTTCGTATTCGTTGGAGAGGATTTCCTCCCCATCGAGATACATGGGAGCCGCGGGACGTCCTGATGAAGGACGTTTCGGAAATGGTGAGGGTGAGCGATGCCCAGAACCGAGTGCAGACAGTATGCCTGCACTAAAACTGCGAGAGCCACCAGCACGGGGTGCATCACGGTGCTCAAATTGAGCACGGAGGTCTCGAAGAGAAGCGGGTACACGTACGGAGGTGTACCCGAGAACATCGCGTTCAGAAAGGCGCATGCCCCAAGGCGGCAGTGCGAACACGCAGTTTCAGGTGGAACTGCGCAGTGGATTCCCGCTTCCATAGCGTCAATATGGAGGCTATCGACAAGATGACGTTTCGAGAAGGTCTCAAAGCGCTGGCGAGCCGCGATAATACGCTCCCGGTAGCCTTTCGCATTGTTGTTGAAGTTCACAACAAATGCGTTCCAAGACTGTCAAAGTGCCACCCACTCAGGCACTTTGCTTTTGCGCGAAGGTTTCTTCGACGCATTCCATCGGAGCTCATGGAAGAGTCCGATGTAGTAGTCGCGCCTTTAGACGAATCAAAGTGCATGTCGACGGCCTCAGCGTCATCATTGATGGCGCTGCACACGTACATCCAATCGAGTGCGGCGGCGACGTCGCGCCGAACGTCAGCGATTTCGATAGCAGTTGGCATCCAGGGAGCGCGTACTGCAGGTGCAGTACACGGAGAAGGAGGCGGCACCGGCACAGGTGACTGCGCATCTTCTTCATTGCGCGGACGCTTCGATTCAGGAGCGTCCGAAACATCGCCACGGCCACACCGCGACCCAACCGGAGGGTCGGGTGTTGGCTCGGTCGACTTAGAGTCGGCAGCTGAAGGTGAGATGTCCTCGTCTTCCATGGAGACGTCTTCGATGTCAGACCCATAGTCAATGGGTATGTCTCCATCAGTAGACATCACTGACGAGCCCACCATGACGACTGACGGTTTGTCAGTCGTAGCTTGTGCATGCTTTTGCGTAAGCATAGATTAGCATTGTTTGACAGAAAGATTACCTTCTGTCTTCTATGCACTTCTTTAATGAAATATCTTACTGGTAATGAAACAACCGCTTTGACATGAGAACAGGAATATAATCAAAGGCAAGATGTAGTTTTATCAAAACCAAGTCATTTTAGCTTAATTCAAGCTCAAATCAATAGCATTTATTCACATTAATGAATTCTATCAATATTTACCAACTATAACCCTTAAAAGGTAAAAAGAAAAAAAGCTCATGCTTTGAACAGCCAGTAAATCGCAAAAAAAACTAAGTTTCGCAAAAATACTATTTTATTAGCTGTTAGGAGGAGGGTTATTTGATGCCTAGTGGTACTGTAGTAAATGTTTTCTCAAGGGCCATCAAAGAAACATTTGCTCTGCCAGACGATATTAATACCAGCATTGTTAAGCTTGCGTGCGTTCGTCCATGTTGATTGACACGCTGATTCTGAATGGATTTTCGTAGAGGTGTTGAATGTAAGCAAATTCGATGGAATACAACCGCATGAACATCATCTGCTCCAGTCTACAACCGGCAGGTGAACCCGTGAACTTCATGGTGAAGAGATTCACGTTTTATTGAGTGCAGATCTGCCGTGGTAATCTGAGATTGAATCGATTAAAATATGGAGAGCCAGACGGTGCAGATGCTTGCGTTTGGGATAGGCTTTTCAAGTGTTTGTGTAGCAACGTCCTCACTAAAAAAACAGGCCAATTATTCCAGTTTTTGTCGTGGAGGGGGCATTCAGCTTTAAACGTCAGTAGATGGACAAGCTTATCATCGAGGATTTTAGGTGGCTCCTTGAGGAAATAAAAAAGGCTTGTCGAGGCGGTGATATCCAAAAAGGACAACGCATCTAAAACACCTTGTTTTGCAGGATAACACTTAAGCTTTGTTTTCACTTGGTATTTGTAAGAGCAGCCGGGGGGATTACCCGGCTCTCCTGTGGAAAGGCATTATTTAATGTAAAGAGGTCGTTACCAGCCGCGCTTCGCTTGGCTTGGGCTCGCTTCGCTCGCGATTAATAGATTCTCTCACGTGGGAAGTGCAATGCGCGGCTCGCTGGTGAGCTCGGCGCTGGGCCCGCCTCCG
>NW_003303758.1:437014-507378 GCF_000142945.1 Phytophthora infestans T30-4 | reverse complement strand
GCTGTAGACGTTGCTGAATGAGCATTTGACTGCTGCTGCAACACCTCTTGTGATTGCTCGCTGATGGTCAGGTCCGACATGGATGTCTGCGATGGCTTTGTTAGGCAGCATGACGGCGGAACGTCTCCATCGAGTCCCTGCATCACGGGAGAGCCCGTGTTGTCCTCCGGAGGCTGATAAATATCGGCTTCTTCCAAAGTGCTAGCGGGAAGGTGCAGTTGTTACAAGCCACATTTAGCAATCTCGTTGACCAAAATATCGGTGAAACCCCGGTTTTATCATAATTTGAAGGCGGGGGCGGGATTCCATGAGATAGTTCCAAGAAATATTTTTACGGGTTTCCAGGAGACTTGCATCGCAACCCCGCCAAAATAATTGATTTATGAAGGTCGTCTCGGAGTCGCTTGTTGAATTCACGTCAGGTGCTCCAGAATGCAATCCGTTCGCAAGCTCGAAGCGGGACGGTTTGGCGATGAAGGAAAGGAAAGGGATGGCAAGTCCAACTGAGTACTTGCCACTGTCGGAGATAAAGTCAATCTAAGGCTTCAGCAACCCAAATAGGTTCCGGTACAGATACATGACAACGCATACAAAACACCTTGTTTTGCAGGATAGCACCTAAGATTTTCTTTGACTTGGCATTTGTAAGGGATTACCCGGCTCTCCTGTGGAAAGGCATTATATATTGTAAGAGGTCGTTACCAGCCGCGCTTCGCTTGGCTAGGGCTCGCTTCGCTCGCGATTAATAGATTCTCTCACCTGGGAAGTGCAATGCGCGGCTCGCTGGTGAGCTCGGCGCTGGGCCCGCCACCGCAAATACCGAGCGTGTAACGGGGTACGTAGCACTAAGTGTACCCTGGTTACATGAAGTGTGACACTTCACACTTCAGGAGTATGACATGTCATACTCCGGGATATTTGGTACAAGGTACCAAGGTCATTCAAAACCAACCATTGGTTAAATGACATTGCATTTCTATAGGTAACTGATAGTTTGTATTAACCTCAAACTTAACCTACCTATAAATATACTCAGTTTACAATCTACCTTATTTAGGTCACTTCGCTCTCTTTAATTAAAGAGGGGACCTGTGAACTGCCGTTCACTGAGAGTTTGTATACTCTCGGAAGATAACTTCCTCTAGCGCAAGGTGCTGTGTGACCCCGTCACACTTGGTAGCACTTGTAGTCAATCCACGCCATCGCGGGTAGACTACCTGAACCTCCGAAGTTCGTTGCCATGGATAGGAACGACTTCTCCCATATGAACGACTCTCAGTTCGAGTCGGTTCGGAAGATGGCAGGCATCTTCGGGATGGAGGCCCTGCAGAGCCTGGTGGTATCAACACCGGCTGAGCAGCTCGAGCGCGTCAATGCATTCGACGCGTACGAGCAGGGCCTCATCGCGCATGTGCGGGAGAACCTGCAGGCTCCGGCGGCGGAAGCAAACCCGCCTCACCCGAAGCCAATACGGCTGAAGGTAAAGCCGTATGAAGAGAAGGAAGGCGAGAACCTTCACTTCTGGGTCCGAGAAGTAGAGCTCGCGATGGACGCGGCTCTGATCTCGACCGAGCAACTGCGTGTTGCTTTTGCACTCTCCAACCTTAGCGGTCGTGCTAAGAGTTGGGTGTACACTCGGGAAGCGACATCCCCTGGATGTTTCACATCCTGGGCTCAGCTGTGCGAACAGCTCCGAGCCGCGTTCCTCCCGGCGAACTACGAGTACCGCCAGCGTTCGCGCTTCCTCGCGTGTAAACAAGGAAGACGCGAACTGCACGAGTATGTGCAAGAGATACGGGAGCTCACGGCGTCCCTAGTGGGAAACCCACTCAATGAACACATCAAGATGACTGTGTTCATGGACGGCCTTCGAGTGGGCCCCGCACGCACTCAGCTGTTCCGGGTGCAGGCAAGCACCCTTGAAGAGGCGATTCAAGTGGCTCTTCAAGAAGAATACAGCCATCGCCAGGCGCGTACGCCGGGCTCAGCGTGGCCTGGGAGTTCCTTGTCGGCTCCCGGTCGAACAAGCCCCAACGGACCAGTTCCCATGGAACTCGGGTCCGCCGAACAGCGTGACATCCGCTGCTTCGGCTGTGGGAAGATGGGCCACTTCAAGCGCGACTGTCCCGCGGAAAGACTCCGCAGACGGTCCTTCCCCAAGCCCGTCCTCAAGGGTCGCTGGCAGAAGCCAGGATCCCGGGGACAGGGGAACGCAGGGAACCAGTAGGGGCGGGGCGCCCTACTGGGGAAGAACTAAGTCTTCGTGATGGGTGCGCGGGTGGCGCGTACCACGGGGACTTAGCCCCTGAGAGTCTTCGCACTCTCGAATCGGCGAAGAGCAGCGGCGGGTTGCTCGTAGTACACGGATGTGTACGGGGGTACGATCACCCCTTTAGAATCTTGATTGACTCTGGGGCGTCGAAGAATTTCGCACGCCGCCAGACGGTTGCTCGTAACAGCAACAAGTTGTCCGAAGCTTTGCGAGAAAGCAAGGGCAACGGGACGGTGTCAGTGCGACTGGCCGACGGGAAGGTCGTCACTGTCCCCAACGTCCAAGTGGATCTGGCTGTCAAGTTTGAAGACTTTGACAGCCTCGAACAGTTCACTGTTCTCGATATGGATCCATATGATATGATCCTGGGCATGCCCTGGCTTGAGAAGCAAGCCCTGGATCGACTGGCGAGGCAAGGCAATCGGTGCCAGCCGCCCTGCGCAGTCCGACAGAGCATTGGTGAGTCATGTTCCCACCTCTGTCAGGACCCGGGGCGCCCGCGAGGGCTGCCAGGGTACCAAAGCATCCGGCAGATGCTTGGGAGTCGTCGACGTATATGACGACTCCGAGGATGTTTTGATGGTGGCCGCGCCCAGAAGAGGCGCCGGCCAAGTGGGTAACTTAGGTCCACAGGCGGGTAACTTAGTTCCGCAGACAGCTGCAGCTGTCATGAACACTGAGAACAGCGTGTTCAGAGTGGGTAACAGAGTTCCACTCACGGTCGCCCAGACCATAACTGAAGAGGAAGACGTCGGATACGCTTCCTGTGTGAGTAACACAGTGTCACACGCGGTCGCCCAGACCTTAACTGAAGAGGAAGGCGTTGAACACGCTTCCTGGGTGGGTAACACAGTGCCACACGCGGTCGCCCAGACCTTAACTGAAGAGGAAGGCGTTGAACACGCTTCCTGTGTGGGTACAACAGTACCACACGAGGCCACGAGTGCCTCGGATGTCGTAGCGACGACATCCCTAGACGTGGGCAGCAAAGCTCCCCGTCACAGAAGCCGTCGGCAAAGACGCCGCCGCCGCCTCAAGTCGGATCCGAACTTCGTTCCGATCGACGTCGCTTCAAGCGACTCGGAGTCCAGGGCCCGGGCTCCTCCGACAAGGCCGGTGGAAGAGTGTTATCACATCTTCGATAGCGAGACGGGTTTACCCGTCAAGGCATCTGGTGTCCACTTGGAACAGTTGCCAGAGGTTGCAGAGATACTGAACCTCGAGGAAATGACGGCTGAGTCTTTCCTGGCCAACCTCAAGGCTGGAGAGATCGCTGAGATGGTACTCATAAGACCTGAGACCACTCAGGAGGAGCTGAACTCCTCCTCTGTCTTGGACGAGAACGTCCTGGAAGACATGAACAAGCAGCGTCAGGCGCGCTTGGGTTCTGAGATTCTCAAGAACCCCAAGGATCCGGTGTATCCTTTGGTGACGGAGTATGCGGACGTGGTGAATAAACACCCACCGACCCAACTCCCACCGGATCGAGGCGTACGGCACGAGATTGATCTCGTGCCCGGCACAAAGTATTGTGTCACGAGGCAATGGCCTCTCCCGCGCGAACAGTGCGAGGTCATTGATGCCTTCTTCGCCGCGAAAGCGAAGGCAGGCATGGTGCGGGAGTCGAAATCCCCGCACTCGACGCCGACTTTCTGCGTTCGTAAGCCGAACGGAAAGTGGCGTCTGGTTCACGCTTATAACAAGCTGAACAACGCAACGGTGCCGGCCCAAACACCGATCCCACGAAAGGATGTGTTGTTGAACAACATGGCCGGGAGCGTACTGTACAGTGCGCTGGATTTGGTAGACGGATACTACCAAATCCTGATGCGAGAGAGTGACATCCCGCTCACCGCGGTAAGCACTCCAAGCGGCATGCTTTGGGAGTGGCTCGTCATGCCGCAGGGCTTGTCTAACGCCCCGGCGACGTTCAATCGCCTGGTGACGCAATTGTTCCGCCCTTTGCGTACCTTCGTACAGACGTACTTCGACGACATTTTCGTCCATAGCCGTGCCGAGGGAGGCAAGACGGCCATGGAGGTGCATCTAGGACACCTCCGTCGAGTGTTGGACGTGATGCGAGCGAACAAGCTCTACGCCAACATCGACAAGTGCGTTTTCGCGTCACCAGAGATCAAAGTTCTCGGTTGCTTCGTAAGCAACGTGGGCGTTCGGGCTGACCCAGACAAGGTCAAGGCCATAGCAGCATGGCCGACGCCCCGATCCCAGAAGGATCTTCGAAAGTGGTTGGGTTTGGCCAACTACCTTCACAAGTACAGCGCTGGGTACGCGGGCTTCGCTAAGCCCTTGTCGAGCCTCCTTCAGAAGGACGTCGACTGGCGCTGGGAGCAAGAGCACCAGGATGCTTTTGACAGCATCAAGGCCAGTCTCCAAGAGGCCCCTGTCCTGGCTCTGCCGGACGAGACGAAGCCGTTTAGCGTCGTCTGCGATGCCTCCGATTACGCCATCGGGTGTGCATTGCTGCAGGACGACACGGCTGGACAGGAACGAGTCATCTCATTCCAGTCCAGGCAGCTCAAAGCCGCCGAGCGGAACTACCCTGTCCATGACAAGGAGCTCCTGGCAATGAAATATGCCCTTGTGAAGTTCCGTGTTCACCTTCTGGGCTCTACGCCCTTTGTGATCTACACAGACCACGCGTCCTTGAGGACGGCGACTAACTCGCCTCACCTCTCCCAACGGATGGCGAGGTGGCTGTCCTTCTTCGCGGAATATAACTTCCGCGTCGAGTACAAGCCGGGCAAGCTCAACGTGCTTGCGGACGCCCTCTCTAGGCGTCCCGACTATGAGTTGGCCCACATCACGCGGGTGACAACGGATCTATATGATCGGATACGCATGGCGTATCGGGACGATGAGGCTGTCGCGCCTATCGTCAAGTTCCTTAAGGCCGGAACGAGCGCGAAGTCCGACTGGCTCTCGTCGCGACAGCGCTCACGGCTCCACCGATATGAGTTGAAGGAGGGCCTCCTCTATTATCGGGTGGAGCCCACTGATCCTCCACGGGTGGTCGTACCCAACGACGAGGATCTGAAGTTCGACATCCTCGCGGAGGCGCATGACGCGCCCTCCAGCGGCCACTTGGGCCGCGAGAAGACCTTTCTGTCGGTCTCTCAGTCCTTCTGGTGGACCCACATGTACAAGTGGGTCGCCCGGTACGTCAAGACATGTGAAACATGTCAGCGGGTTAAACCCGCAGGGCACTCTTCGGCTCCACTACAGAGCCTGCCCGTACCGGCTGATTGTTGGAAGTCGATGAGTCTTGACTTCATCTTTGGGCTTCCCGCCGACGGACACGGCAACACCAGAATTTTGGTGTTCGTGTGTCGGCTGAGCAAGATGGTACATCTTGCTCCAGTTCCCGTCACTGTGACGGGCGAACAAACCGCAAGGTTGTTCGTCGATGGCGTGTTCCGCTATCACGGTCTCCCGGAGACGATTGTCTCGGACCGAGACCCGCGGTTCACTGCTGCGTTTTGGAAAACGCTGTTCCCTTTACTGGGAACTCGTCTGCAGATGTCCACTGCGGATCATCCGCAGACAGACGGCCAAACAGAGCGCGTCAATCGAGTGCTCGAGGACACTCTGCGCAGTGTGTGCGCGGCAGCGCCACGTACGTGGTCGACGCAGCTTCCAGTTGTTGAGTTTGCGCTCAACAACGCGGTGCACGCGTCCACGGGGTTCACGCCGTTCTACTTAAACGGCTTCCGCCACCCCAGAGTGCCTCTCACTCTTCGAGGAAACACTGACTCCTCTATTCTAAGTGGGGGAGAGGCTCGGAAAGCCCTTTCCTCCCAGGTCTCGGATGTGAGGCCAGTTTCGCTGCGGAAACAGGTGGAATCCTTTATGGATACCAAGCGGAGCGTTGTCAGCAGGGTCCGCGACGCCATGGCAGCGGCCCAGGATAGACAAAAGGAGTACTCAGACAAACATGGAGGAGGAAACTTAAGTGTATTTAAAGTGGGGGACTTAGTGTTACTAGACACGAGGAACCTACCTCTTGACACTGTTAGCTCTGTCGGCAGCAACAAGCTGAAGCACCGCTTCATCGGACCTTTTGCAGTCCTGGCCAGACATGGTGCGTCGTACACCATCGACCTTCCAAAGTCAATGACGACGCACCCGACGTTCTATGTCGGACGTCTTAAGCGGTACTTTGACCCGCAGGGGGTTGCTGACTCGCAGACCCCCCTTGACCCAGCTCCTCGAAGCGAGGGCCGGTCACAGTCGTCGACGAGGGCGTCGGAGCAGGCACCCAAGCCTCGGTCGGGACGGCAAGGCTGCGGTCAAGACCGTACGCCGGAGGGGCTCCATACGAACGGACCCCGGCGCCATACGCCGAGTACGCTGAGTACGCCGGGTACGCACCATACGCGTACGTCTGGGAGTGTGCCGCAGGCGGCTCCGGACGTGGCAACAAAGCCTCGATCCGTCGGATCATGCGAAAGGCCTCGTCCAGATCGGACGAAGAGGCCCGGCGGTCCACCCGCAGGTGCAGGCTCGCGACCTCTCGCTCCACCAGGTCCAGGCGACCCGCAAGACGAGCGAGCTCGCTCTGATTCCCGGCCTGGGCGGCAGCATTACCGCCAGTCCCAAGGCCAAGTGCAATCTCAAGCACGAGGAGACGTTGACGGAGGCGGTCAACCTCAGGGTCCCGTGTCGGACCCGCAGTCGGAGCACTCGAACGAGAGTGGCTCTCGGGAGGCGCCGAGTACTCGTACTCGTACGAGGGCACCTCCGCCCCTGCTTGACCGGAATGGAGAAGTCCACTTCCACGTGGAGCGGATCCTCCAGGAGCAACGGTGTCGCGGGAAGCGACAGCTCCTCGTGAAGTGGAGGGGTTATGCCCACTCCGAGAACTCGTGGGAGCCGATTGAACGGCTCCTGATTGACTGCCCGAAGGCTGTCGCAATCTGGGAACAGAAGCGGCGGCAGCTTCATAAGTAGTCCGGGGCTTCTTGCCCGAACGGGGTACGGATGATGAATACATACCGTACCCGCGCTCATCGTGAGCGCTAGAAGCCGCGCGCTTCAGGATGTCCCTTGGCAGCATACGCTTGCTGATCAAGTGGGCAAACCTCACACGAAGATCACGCTGGTCCAGGATGTGGGACAGCTGCTGATCTTCATGGAGTTCCCATAACTCCGTGGGCGAGTACTTGAGAGTCTCCACCCACGCCCAGAACTTGTCCTCACAAGAACTCCATGTGGGACAGTTCTCGGGCATAACCCAGGGGTATCCCCAAACAGGATAGAGACCACCCCGGGTCTCGGGCTTCTTACGACAAGTCGTGAAGTCCTTAAGGGGAATGCGGTGTGGCGCGAGAAGCACACACCGAGCAGCCTCCACGTTGTCGACGAACAACTGTTCTTTCTGAACAAGGGCTCGTTCATAGATGCCCCTAGAAGTGTGGCCGCCCACAAGGCCACGAGGAGCGACGAGAAGCTCTAAGAAGAGGTCAGCCCCAGAGCTCTCCTCGGGAGGCCAATACCCTCTTGAGTTGATGGCAGCTCCCTGGCTGACGGGTGCCGCCACCGAGCCCCCACGCACACGCTGGGCAGCTTGGAAATCCTCCTGCTGCTGGTCGAGGTCATTTGAGACCTCCCGGGGCTCAACAATGGCACCCTCCTCTTCCTCTTCTTCCTCCTTCTCCTCCTCTTCATCCGAGGAGCCGAAGAGACTCTGATAGGAGCGTCGAGTCTCCTTCTCCTCGCGGAGTGGAGACTTAGAGGCGGTACGCTTCTTTGAGGGCTTGGCGCCTTCGGCTTTAGAGGCCTTAGCGCGCGCAAGACCCTCGGCAAGCGAGAGACGTTTGCGAGGACTCCCTTCCTCATCGGCACCGGCTTTGGGAGTGCCCTTAGCCTTAACGGCCGGACTCTCAGAGCGCACAGAAGTCCTGGGACTGTGATCACCGTGATCACTAGCGGACGACTGCACGCTGTCTTCTTTGTGCTCACTGGGCACTGGGCTGTGCCCTCCCACAGAGCCCGCAGGAGCATCATGAGTGCTCTCGGACTCGGCATCGTCCTCACTGCTCGAGTTGAACTCATGTTCTACGAACCGAGGGTTCGGACGATTGTCTGAAGACGAGAGCGACGGACTGCGGCGCCTGCTTGCGCGCTTGTCCGCAGCCGCGTCACCCGAGGATCCGATCGCCTCGGAGGCCACCTGAGTAGCCTCCTTAAGTGCAGAGCCTTTGCCGTGAGGCTTAGTGCTCTTGGCCTGCGCCTTACCGGCTGCAGCCTTGGAGCGTGTCTTAGCACCGCTCTTAGCCGTGCCACGAGGCATGTTAACGGTCGAAGTGGAGACCTTGACGAAGAGCGCACAGGTTGCTGCTCGAGGCTCTAACTGTAAAGTGAGCCTCCGCCGCGCTCGCGCGGCCGAGTCGATGGTTTTCGACTTTGAGAATGAGAGTTTGTGACGAACATCTCTTCATTCTGATTGGTCGGTAAACCGAACCTAAGTGGGGGAGGATGTAACGGGGTACGTAGCACTAAGTGTACCCTGGTTACATGAAGTGTGACACTTCACACTTCAGGAGTATGACATGTCATACTCCGGGATATTTGGTACAAGGTACCAAGGTCATTCAAAACCAACCATTGGTTAAATGACATTGCATTTCTATAGGTAACTGATAGTTTGTATTAACCTCAAACTTAACCTACCTATAAATATACTCAGTTTACAATCTACCTTATTTAGGTCACTTCGCTCTCTTTAATTAAAGAGGGGACCTGTGAACTGCCGTTCACTGAGAGTTTGTATACTCTCGGAAAATAACTTCCTCTAGCGCAAGGTGCTGTGTGACCCCGTCACATTATTTGGTCCAAAGGAGATGGGCAACTCATTTGCGCAATGCATGTGGCGCAATCGTTAGATTGTGCAGGTTATTAAGCCATACCGGGGCCGAAAACGAGGTGTAATAGTTAATTATGAGATTACGATTGGAAACATGACCAACGTGTTTTTATCGTTGTTTAAACAATAATCTCTCTCGATGTGGAGTCCGTAACGTCTACACCATGAATGTACGCTCCACGGGTGCACTCTGCCAATTCTTGGCATAGTAATCGTTGGGTCTTCTTGAGTTTAAATACTCGACGGACCAGTAGAATACTCCGTTGTTGTTGTTGTCACCCCACGACACTATCGTCCCGCAAAAACCATCTCGCTTAGGCTCTCCTTGTTCTGTTTTAACGTCGAAATCTCGCATGACGTGCCAATGGAAAGGCGACATAGACTGTTTGAGGTACTGTCGTACAAGTGAATCGACAGAAAATTGATGATCCCGCTTGTCCTTTGAGAGGTAAATATTTGCCTTGCGCTGACCACAGCTAGCCTTTCTTGTGGGTGAAACCCTGAGGAGCTTGCTCGCATTGATCTCGCCTTCAAGAACCATGACGGCTAGAACGTAGGAGCATTGTCAGCCTGTTTGAGCAAACATTGTGCAATCGTAAATGTATTTAAGCCGTATAGACTGGATCTGCATTGCAAAGCAATGCCAAACATTAGCAATACGGAATATAAATCGGTTATACACAAATATGTATTTTTCATTGTACCTATTTCACCGATATTATCGCTGATGGGGCGAAGTTTTTAATAGATTCCTGGTGTAGTACATTCTCTTGATGGATCGAAAGGCAGTATTAATAGAGCTCAGCGTTCCGTACGTTAATGTCTTGTGGGAGCTTGCTGTTTAGTGAGTCCAAGTATCTAGTAAAACCATATAAAAAGTTATAGAATCCATGATTGGAGCCGTTCGTACACTCCCCGTTGTGCTCGAGCTCTATCCAGATTGGCGCAGTTGTTGTTCGTGCTTGAGCGCATGAACTTTGTCGCGTTAAATAAGACGCCTACTAAAACACGTGTGCGCGGGGCTTTCACACGATAGTAGTTCTTCTTGTTATCGAGTAGGCGTTTTTGCATTGGCAACAGTCTGGCTGCAAAGAGGGCCTCCAAATATCAATAAGGGCAAATTCAGAATCATTATCATGGAGTAGCAAATTAACATAATACGGTGTATACCTTCGCTGTAGTGGTGTAAGTGCTGGCGCGAAGGTTGATAAGCTTCATGAAATAGAGTGCTTGGAATTCCGTCGTTCAGTACGAATGCAGTACTTGACCGCAGGGGCGTAACACACGTTGGCTGAATGGTCTTGTGATGCGCCTCAATGCGTTTTGCGACGGGGAAACACCAGGTTCTGCTGCCTGGTAGTACCAGTGCATCCAAGTTGGGGCCAAATAGGTATTCTCAAACCAATTCGCGTACTTTCCCTCACCTTGGCTACGCCAATTAGTCAAAACAAAGTGATGCCATCGCCAGAATTGGCGCTTCGAGCGTGCTTGGCTAAGATACTTAACCCCTTGAACCCGAGAGCCTGGACCTTACACGTTACGTTCCTTTTCTTAACGTGGACCATACACGTTAAAGAATTTTATACTTGTGTTTTGTAGATGCTCTTACAAAGGTCAAGTCAACGCGGGGTAGGTGATGTATCCAAGCTTCCCGCTGGAAGTGCATCGATGAGTCGCGCAGAAAGGACGCCCGTATAATAAGTTAGAGGAGATAGACACGCGTGCCAAATCTCATATAAGTATTGGCAGGGAAATGACCGACACCACTCAAACGGTTTCATTTGAAGATTTGCCGGACAAGACTCAAGTCACAGTCATGGCATTCCGCGCTCGCTGGTGCGAGCTGAAGAAAGCATGATGGACCTCGAAGAGCCCAACCGGTCTCTCGGTCGACTTCACGTACCTGAAGCCGGGGAAGAGCAAGAAGAACAAGCGCGGTGTCGACTTTTTCGTTGGAGAAAACGAGTTGATGCTCTACATGGACGCGATCGATCGGGGTAGGACTACCTGTGCTCTTCTACTTGCTTGCTTGCTTTGCATTGACACGTTTTAATGTCGTAGCGGAGCTTACAGCAGCGTCTGAAGCCTGCCAGCAAAGTGAGTCGCCACAAAATCCAGCTCCAGCTAAAGGTACGTGAGGCAGCTTGTGCAGCGGGGCTGCCGTAGCTTTAGCGTCAGAGGAAGACGTTCGACTCAAAGAGTCACTAATACTAAGTTCCTTATCCAAAGGACACTTACAGCCCAAGACCAGGGCTCAAAGTTAACACCTTAACTTTTATGCTTCAAAACCAGAAGTATTTTATTTACTATTATTGCGGCCAAGCCGCCTAGGGGTAAATGTATCTGTTTAACTATCTAGCATAGTTAAACCTAATCAAATGCATAACGTGTGGCTTTCAGCCAACGTACTGAGAGACCTTGTTAACTCCCCAACTTATGTACTGAGAGTTTGTTAACTCTCCGGGTACTTCGTAGCCCTGTGTGTTCCACACCATGTAACCCCGTTACACTCTCCCCCACTAAGATGAGAACATTCCGTTCTCGAAACTCTCCTCAGCGAGGTCACGTCTTGTTAAGACGGCAGAGGTTACTACACCTACGCCAGCGTTGTACAGCTCCGTGAGCTCACAAACGCCTACGCATCGTTGATGCCCAACTTCTCGTCGTCGGCCCACGGCCCAATGCTCCAAGCGCAGCGCGCGTCTTGCTCTCAAGCGGTCTCAGACCTACGCTCGCGCTCCGCGCCTACTCCAAGAGCTGCAAACCGCTTAGAGCAATGCTCTTGACTCATTCGAGTCGTCGACAACAGCTCAGCGGTTGGACACTCGCTTCCCAAGCGATAGGTCGGTGGTTCGAGCCCACTAGGGCACAGCCCTCTCGTTCCATGAACGATTGCTCACGCTTGGACAAGCTTAAGGGCAACACCCTTTTAGCTCAATGGTTGAGCGTTGGCTTTGAGAGCCACAGGTCGGTGGTTCGGACCCACCAGGGCACAGCTCTGTCGTTCCATGAACGATTGTCCACGCTTGGACAAGCTTAAGAGCAATCCGCTTTTAGCTCAGTGGTCGAGCGTTGGCTTTGGAAGCCACAGGTCGGGGGTTCGAACCCGCCAGGGCACAGCCCTCTCGTTCCATGAGCTGTTGTCCTTGAATGGACAAGCTTAAGGGCAACGCCCTTTCAGTTCAGTGGTCGAGCGCTGGCTTTGGAAGCCACAGGTCGGTGGTTCAAATCCACCCGGGCGCAGCCCTCTCATACCATGAGTAGTCCGTTCTCGGACTGACGTACGGGCATCGCCCTTATAGCTCAATGGTAGAGCTCCGGCCTGTCAAGCCAAAGGTCAGTGGTTCGATCCCCGTTCGGGACACCACTTTCGCTGTTACAGCGTATCCACATTTGGATCATGCTCATCGAGCAAGTTGTTTCAAAACAACTATGCGTCTATCGAGACGCTTGTGCCTGAACCTTGTTCAGCACAACACGAAGCACCTGCTTCCTTCGGGACCATGTCCCTAACACTACGAGGTCTCTCCACCTCTTGCTCCCGCTGCGAGCACCGCTCATACGTACGAGCTGGCTGCTACAGCCACTGGTCAGAGCCTGAGCTCAACTACTGACCTGATCGCTCCCCACTCTAGTGGGAGGCGCCCAGCGCCTGGCGACGCTGTCGCACGCCATGGTGGCGCTTCGGCACATGATGTGCCCGGTCGTAAGCGTCAACGACGTCAGGGCAATCTTGCCGGAGGATAGCCTCAAACTCCCATGAGTTCTGTGAGTGAGGGTAACCCCTCCACTTCACCAAGTACTGGGTACGACCCTGGCGTCTACGCCACGCCACAAGGCGTTCCACGTGAAAGTGGAGCTCACCATGCTCATCGAGCAGAGCTGGAGGAGGCCTTGCCTCAGCTGGGCTCTCGCGGGGAGAGTCAGCACTTGCCGGAACGGCGTCTGCGTCCATACGACGCCGGCGTCCACGACGCGAGCGTTCCCGTTCACCGTCCATCGGTCGATCTCGAAGAGATGATCCACCTTGTGGATAGTTAGAGCCACCACTGTTGACTCACAACCAGGTCTCGGACCTTGAGCGTCCAGTCGCTCGGCTGAGCGTTCAGCTTGGCTTGCTCCTGCATCTCGAGCACTTCGCTCCGCGACCTGTGGCTCTGCCACATGCTGTTGATCAGCCATCTGTGGATCCACCACTTGCTGTCGTTCAGCCTCCCGTGGCCCTACCACTTGCTGCCTTGCAGCTGTCCGTGGTCCAGCCACCGTTGGTGCCAACGCCTCCGCGCTCACCTGAGCAGGGTCTTGATATGGCTTAAGCAAGCCAACATAGAAGACCGGATGCGTGCGTATCTTCTTTGGAAGGTTGAGCGTATACGCTAGGCCCTTCCTGGCCACGACCTTAAACGGTCCTATGAACCGAGGTCTTAACTTCGTTTTGAAGACTGCAGACACTGCATGAGTAGGCAGGTTTTTAGCGTTTAATAAAACTTGGTCTCCGACCTCAAACCTCTCAACATTGCTTCTGCCCTTGGCATCTGCATGTTCCTTCTGCGTGTCTTGGCTTTCAGCCATAGCGTCGCGTACTTGACGCATTACGCTCAGTCTCAAAGAGACAAAGTCATCGACTTGCTTGCGAACCGCAACAGGGCTGACATCAGCTAGCCGCTCGGCTATCCCTCCCCCATCAAGCCCTGAGCCACTGCGTGGCGGCGTCAGTGGGACGCGAGGGCTAACCAAGCCGTTCACATCAAAGGAGTGTAGCCTGTCGAGGCGTGCACTGCATTATTTAATGCGAACTCAACGAGTGGGAGCATCTGGCTCCAGCGTTTTGGCGCCTCAGCGCATACGCTTCGGAGGGTATCCTCCACAACGCGATTCACGCGTTCGGTTTGACCATCGGTCTGCGGATGGTCCGCTGTGGACATGTCCAAACGAGTGCCGAGCACTCTGAAGAGGGACGTCCAGAACTTCGCGGTGAAGCGCGGGTCTCGATCCGAGACAATTGCCTCAGGCAAGCCATGTTGGCGAAAGACTCGGTCTAAAAACAGCAAAGCTGTATCTTCACCATCAATGGTGTCCGGCACTGCCGCTAAATGAGCCATCTTGCTCAATCGGTCTCCAAAGACCACTATACCCGTGTTTCCCGCCTTATCCTTGGGAAGGCCAAACACAAAGTCCATACTCATGGACTGCCAGCATCCCTTGGGGACAGGCAAACTCGCCAATGGCGCTGCCGTGCTCGGCGCGGACTTTGTCCGTTGACACGTCTCACACATGCGTACATAGGTGCCGACCCACTTATACATCTTAGGCCACCAGTACATCGAGCTCACCGAGCCATAGGTCTTCTCCCGACCTAAGTGCCCGCCCACGGGCGTATCATGAACCTCGTAGAGGATTCGATACTTTAGATCCTCATCATGAGGAGCGACTACACGAGGGTTATCCTCAGAGTCGGTGCTGTAGTACAGCAGGCCGCCATCGAGTGAGTATCGATGCAGCCTCGCGCGTAAGCGCTTAGACAATTCCTTGTCAGAGTCTTTAAACTCTTCACTCCCAAGAGCCCGTAGCAGCGCTACGCACATGTCGTCTTGTGCATACGCTCCGCGTATCAAGTCAGGCACTGACGACGTCACTGTCGTGACATGAGCTAACTCGTAGTCCGGCCTGCGCGAGAGCGCATCGGCCACTATATTAAGCCGCCCCGGCTTGTACTTCACCTCGAAGTTATACTCGGCAAAGAAGGAAAGCCATCTTGCCATTCTCTGAGAGAGATGAGGCGACTGTGTCGCAGTGCGTAACGACGCATGATCAGTAAAGATCACAAAAGGCTTAGAGCCTAGCAGGTGTACCCTGAATTTGACTAGAGCATACTTCATTGCAAGTAGCTCTTTGTCATGAGCTGGATAGTTCTTCTCTGCAGCTTTGAGCTGGCGAGACTCAAACGCGATCACGCGTTCACGCCCTTCGGCGTCTGCTTGCAGTAAAGCACAACCGATTGCAAAATCGGAGGCGTCACAGACGACGCTAAACGGACTATCCGGGTCCGGTAGCGCAAGGATCGGAGCCTGGAGGAGGCTCTCCTTCACAGCCTCAAAGGCTCCGTCGTGCTCGACGTTCCAGCACCATGGTGCGTCCTTCTTAAAGAAGTTTTGATAATGGCCGAGCCATCTCCGCGTAGTTCGCGCTGTACTTGTGCAAGTAATTGGCTAAGCCTAGCCACTTGCGTAAGTCTTTTTGGTTCTTTGGAACCGGCCAGTCCACGATGGCATTGACTTTGGCAGGATCTGCCCGTAAGCCACGCTTCCCAATGAAGCACCCGAGGAAAGGTATCTCCTCCGCGCCAAAGACGCACTTGTCCAAGTTGGCATACAACTTATTAGTGCGCATGCACTCGAGCACCGCTCGCAAGTGGTCAATGTGGTTATCCACGTCTGACTTTCCGTGCTCGGCACGACTTTGGACGAATATATAGTCAAAGTACGTCTGAGCGTACGCCCGGTGGGGCCTAAACAACTGCGTCACAAGACGATTGAACGTTGCTGGTGCGTTCGACAGCCCCGGGGGCATGACCAGCCACTCCCAGAGCCACCCGCTCGGAGGAATCACCGCTGTCAGCGGAATGTCGCTCGCTCTCATGAGCAATTGGTAGTAACCATCGACCAAGTCGAGCGCACTGTACAACGTACAGCCTACCATGTTGTTCTGCAGAACATCCTTGCGAGGAATCGGCGTTTGCGCCGGGATAGTGGCCGCATTTAGCTTGTTAAAAGCATGAACAATGCGCCACTTGCCGTTCGGCTTTCTGACACAGAGCGTGGGTGTCGAGTGCGGAGACTTACTCTCACGCACCATCCCTGCCTCGTGCTTCGCACGGAAGAATGCGTCAATGACGTCACACTGCTCTCTCGGCAAAGGCCATTGCCTTGTTACGCAGTATTTGGTTCCAGGAACCAGGTCAATCTCATGACACACGCCTCGATCCGGAGGCAGACTCGTCGGTGGGTCTTTCGAGACAACGTCTCCATACTCCTTCACCACCGGGTAGAAGGGATCCGAAGGATCTTTGAGGATCGCCGATCCACTTCTTGCGCTCAGCGCCTTCTTGGTGTCCTCTAGGACCGCGTCGTTCACGACGGATGAGGAATTCAACTCCTCCTCAGGTCCCAGCAAGACCATATCGGCTAGCTCGCCTGCCTTTAAGGCTTCGCCAAACTCGGCAATGGACATCTCGTCCAGCGCTAGCAGAGCATCTGCAGCGGGCAGAGTGTCAAGGCTGATATCGCCTTCTACCTCCCCCGTCACTCCGTTCACGAGTGTATACAGCTGTTCGCAGCAATCACGTGGAGCATCACCACTCGTCACGTTGGACACATCGTCCGACGTCGAACACGTCACAGACGCCCTGCGTCTTCTTCTCCCCTCCCTCCGCGACCGAGCCCGGCCGGAAGAGAGCGGTGTGGCGACATCTTCGTCACCACCACCGGTTGCAGCAGCACCATCACTCCTCGAAGAGGATACACTGTCTCGCAAGACACTCGGCTGAAAGCCAAGAGGTTCTTGACCTTCACACAGTGAACTAGGTGTCACTTCACCTGCATCACCTGGGCCACGCCCATGATGCCTCGACTCGTAGTCGACCGCGACCCTCGAGTCACGCAGCGGTAGGTCATCGACCAGATTCGTACCACTCAGTGGATTGCGCGCCACTCCGCGCTCGTCCTCACCAGGAACCAGCAGTTGGTCATTGACCTGACCTGCACCGCTCAGCGGATAACGTGCCGCACCACGTACGCCCTCAAGGCAAACAGCAACCTCGTTGCTAGCAATTTCGGACATACCAATGTCCAGCACTACGGCCGCCTCGGCCTCGTGCTCGCGCCAGAAGCGCTTCTGCTTACTAGCAGAGGTGGGTTCATGACTCACCAAAGCTCCACTAGGAGCAGGGTGCGACGCACCCAGCGTTTTCGACTTCCAGTCGATCCATGGCTCATGGCGTTCCAGCCATGCCATGCCAAGGATGAGGTCATACCTCGCATCCAGGTCTAAGACCAAACAGCGTTCCACGCTATCGAAGTTCTCAAACTTCACTCCAAGGTCGACAGAGACCTTCGACACAGTTACCAGTGTCCCCGTCGCGAGACGGACAGAGATCGTATCTCTCGTTGGCACTTCCAGTGCTTCAGCATACAGCTGACTCCCTTCTAGGATGGAGCGACGGGCGTAGTTGCCCGAGGCTCCCGAGTCAATCAAGACTCTCCATGGCTTTGCAAAGCCCTTCACGTTCGCTTGAACGACCAGCAAGCCCGGCTTGCACACACTCTTCTCGTAAGAGAGCTCAGCTCTCTTCGGGGCTGAGCTCTACCTCTTCGAGGCACAACAGAACTCAGTTCTTCCCCAGTAGGCCACCCCGCGCCTACTGGGAGTTGCCGTTTCCCGGCGATGACCCGGAGGGTTGGCTCGCCGGAGCCTCGCGCTTCTTGCGCAACGGGCAATAGGCCCTCAAGTGCTTAGTGCTATTGCACACAAAGCATCGGCGGATGCCGGCGCGCTGCTCCGCAGCAAAAAGCTCCGCTTCTTCATCTTCAGCATAGCTGAGGCTCATCGGCTCTGGACCGCTCGAAGAGCTTGCGCTACCAGCGCCCCAACCAGGTCGCGCCGACCTGAAGTTGTGCTCGGCATTCAATGCCACATCCACCGCCTCTTCAAAAGAGTTAGGGTGTACACGGAACACTTCCGTTCGAGCTGCGCTCACACGAAGTCCCTCCATGAACATGGTCACGCTGACCAGTTCCGGAAGAGGGTCCGCCGCCATTCCAGCGATAAGAGTTCTCAACTCTTGGACGTAGTCAAATAAATCCTTCTTACCCTGGCGGGTGGCAAGGAACTTTGACCGGATACGGTACGCCTGATTAGGCGGCTCGAACACGCGCGAAAGCTGTTGCTTCAGCTGATCCCAAGTGGGAAATGCAGCGTCAACAGACGTGCCGCATGTTAGTGCCCATTCGCGAGCGCGACCTCCAAGCCTGGAGATAGCCAGCGCCACGCGCTGATGCTCAGACTGGAGCAGGGCCGATCCCATGGCCATCTCGACCTCACGGGTCCAGAGAAAGTGATTCTCTCCATCCTTCCCCTCGAAGGTTTTTACGCTCACCATGAGCGGTTTCAGTCTCATAGACTCTTCACGCGTCATCGACGCCGCCGCCGTTGCGGCGCTCATCTTCTCTTCGACATGCTCCAAGAGCGCGTTCTCGTAGCGGGAGAACGATTCCAGCCTGGCAGTGACCGCCTCTGGACCTTGCGATGCAAGATGAGCCACGCCCTCCGGGCCAAGCAAGGACATAAGCTTAGTAAGCGCGTCCTGCTGCGCCGGGGGCAAATTCGCGAACACGGGGTGTTCCATCCTCGCAGAGGATATAGTCAACCGACTCAGGAGCGGGATTGACTACAAGTGCTACCAAGTGCAGCGGGGCCGCCGTAGCTTTAGCGTCAGAGGAAGACGTTCGACTCAAAGAGTCACTAATACTAAGTTCCTTATCCAAAGGACACTTACAGCCCAAGACCAGGGCTCAAAGTTAACACCTTAACTTTTATGCTTCAAAACCAGAAGTGTTTTATTTACTATTATTGCGGCCAAGCCGCCTAGGGGTAAATGTATCTGTTTAACTATCTAGCATAGTTAAACCTAATCAAATGCATAACGTGTGGCTTTCGGCCAACGTACTGAGAGACCTTGTTAACTCTCCAACTTATGTACTGAGAATTTGTTAACTCTCCGGGTACTTCGTACCCCTGTGTGTTCCACACCATGTAACCCCGTTACAGCTTGTATATACACGTTATCTTGACATTAATCATGTCTTTTTGCGGTAGCTTGTATCCCTCCATCACATGACACTGAAGAGCTACAGGAGAGTCCAGTAACGCCAAGGCGTGGAAGCCCGCGTCCTATCGCTGTGACTGCTCAAAGTGGTGACGTAACTTGGGCAGTGTCTAGCGGTCAGTCTGGCCCTACCGCTAAGGCTTTACAAGCTGCCGCAACACCTTCTGGAGCTTTCTTTTAATTTCGCACAGCCGGAGCTATGGGAATCAATTGCTGCTGAGCCGAATGACTACTTCGAAGAGAAACTTGACGAACGGGTGAAGGGACAGCATGCAAAACAAATGGCGCGTGAGCGGAAACATCCCGAGTTCAAGAGCAAGTCGCAAGAGCGTATCAGAGAAGACGTGCTGTAAGCGGCGCCCATCACCGCTAGAGATCTGTGTGTATTTATCGGCCTCTTGATCGCTCGATCAATAACCCCAAACAAGGAAAAATTGGCAAACCACTGGAAAACGACTGATGAAGGGGCTATTCCCCGCGGTTGCTTCGGGCAATTCATGACTCGCGATCGCTTCATGCATGTGTCGCGTAACCTTCACTTCAGCAGTAACAGCGATGAGCGTGCCTTCACTGATCGTGCTTGGAACTTACGACCGGTGATAATAGCACTACAAGCGCGTTTTGCTGCTGGCTACATTGCACCTGCCATCATGGCCTTTGACGAAGCGATGCTACCCTCGAGATCTACTTTCAACCGTATGCGTGTCTTCATGAAGGACAAGCCGCATAAGTGGGGCACTGAATTATTTATGCTCTGCTGTGCGAAGTCGGCATATTGCATCCGGTAAGTATTGGGTGTGTCTAAAGACACGTCCATATTTTGTTTGGCTCCTAAGTTCTCTTATCATGTATGGTCCTAGCTGACATTAGCTCTATGTTGTATGCAACAGTTTTGAAGTCTACTGTGGTAAGAAGGATAGAACAGGAGTCACCAGCTCAACTGACGAGATGACAGGGCCAGCTGTTGTGGGTCGGAACCTCCGCAAAGTTTTTGGACCGAAACCACCTTCAGATGGAACTATGCGACTCGTTGTCATGGACAACTATTACTCGTCTGTGGCGCTGTCAATGGAGTTACTGATGATGGGCTTCTATTCTATTGAAACGGTGCGCTCCGACCGACTCGGGCTCAGTGCAGAGCTCTTCCTGAAGAAGAAAAGGCGTGGGACTAAGTCTCCTAATATACCCAAGAATCGACCTGCAAACATTGAACGAGGGACGTTCATCACATCAGATGCGCTCCACGTTCCGAACATGAGATGTTTGCGGTGGTGGGATACTCGGGCGGTGCATATGCTAAGCACGGGTGGTAGCGTGAAAATGGACCGCATCGTACGTCGCGACAAGCTGACTGGAGAGCAACAAGAAGTTGTGTGCCCTCGTGTTGTCAAAGATTATCAAACGTTCATGGGGGGCGTCGACGTGCAGGACCAACTAAGACTGCAAAGGTAAAGTTTTCATATCGTGTCTATACAACCTACCTTAGCATCTAATCATGTATGTTCATCTTACAGATACTCGCTGCAGCTTTGCATCAAGTTCAAGAAGTACTACAAGTCTCTCTTTCTTGGTCTTATTGACCTCGTAATTATCAACGCATACATCGTGTACAGCGCTGCTCGTGCTGCTGCAAACCTTCCAAAGGTGAACCACGTCACATTTCTGAAAAAGCTGCACTTGGAGTTGTGCCAACTGCGTGAGGAGGACTGGGATAGTCTACGCAGCAACGAATGCTTCCAAGCGACACCTTCTAGAAGTGGCGATGCTACTGGCCGACAACCCGCCCATCGACCGCAGCTAAATGACGAGTGGCGTGTTGGCAACAACAATAAGGGGAGGAAGCGACGAACTCGTGCGTGCAAAGTTTGCTCGATACTCAAAGGCACTGACGGAGCTCGCGGTGGCGACTCATCCGTGTACTGCAGTAAGTGCAAGCTTCCAAACTCGTCGAAGAAACCTCTGGCCTGGCGTGTTTTTCTCTGTGAGAAAACACGACATGTAGTGAATGGGAAGGCGATGAGCTGCTTTGACATTTGGCACAGTGCGTGGCGAAATGGGACGTTGTCACCTGCACCTACTGAGGCAAAAAAGCGAACGATTCGCGCGCGTGCGCCGGCGAAGAAGCACTCCAGTGAGGAGGGTGCTGGAGAAGGAGTTCAGGGGGATGATGAAGAAGGAGCCGAGGGCAGCGACGAACCAAATGATGAGTCCAATACGAGTCCCAGCCGTTCAAAGCGGCCCCGTCTTCCTGCCGGCCCTGTGATGACTGCCTGAGTAACTGATAGCGTCCGTCTATCTTGATCTAGTTTCACTATTGATAATGCCGCGCAATACAACCTTGTTGCAGCTGTTGTTAGTGTTAGTGTTATGCACTTCTCTCACTCGACCTTACACTTTGACGCCATGACTCTACCACATACCAGGCTCAACTTTATTGAACGACCTACACGATTGAAGTACAAACGTGTATTGTTGACCCATTCAATAATGTACATACACGATAGCGAGTGGTGCCTCCTCTGGTGAATGGGTTTAGCTTGCGCCTATCCACTACACACGATAGCAAAGTGTATAAAAAATTGTATCGAAACCCTTACCTCATATACACGTTAAATCAGCTAGAGTTTAGGGAGATGGGGGGCCCAAACACCCTTCGGGTTCAAGGGGTTAATATGGATTGCCACATTTTCCTCGTAGAATGATCTTTCACCGAGAGGACTCACTTTATCGGATGCACCACTGTTTCTTGCCAGATGGGGGTAGCAATTCAGAAGTCGTATGCGCGGTCAAACTTCAGTGTAAGCACTTGCAATGTAGGGACTGTGATCTAAGCTACCAAATGAAAGAACGAGATACATGTAAAACAAAACAGCGAAGCAACCAATCGTATCGTTCGAAACATAGCTGCATAGGCTACATGCTGCTCTGTACGAAAAAAACAGCATATATACCCAATGTACACATGTCTTAGGCTATTACTGCGCTCTGCGTACGTCCCGAAATCGACTAATGTCCGTCCACCTATTCTCAAAATAATATCAAGACAACTTCCATCTGTTATCTACTGTTACTCGCCAAAATGCAACCGGTATATTCCGTCGGTGGCACCAAGAATACCATCGTTGCTCTGACTTTTATGAGCTTTAAGCACGTTCCAGATATCAAACGCGATGCTAAAAATTAGCCTACAGTAGTCTGTGCTCTTACCATCTACAAGTACTACTTCGTGGGAGAAACACTCCAACACCAGTGTTCCATGTCTGAGATCGCTGTCAACTGAGTAAAATTCGATCATGTCTTGAAAACAGCCCATCGCGAGTGCTGCTTAAGTCTCGCAGGAAGAACTTTCCCTTGTCGTACACAAATGTGCAGATGGCCACTCCAGCAATTCCGCAACATTCTTGATATCCGAGCCTTCAACAAAGTCAATGTATCACTACTAATAAAAACGCATTAGAAGAATGTAAAAATATTTGCAAGCCTGCACGCTGCTTCATCAGTGTTACTTTCCTGTTTTTCAGCTTTGTATCGTCAGGGACAGCTGCGTAGTGACTCGGGATATCACGATATCGTTCCAAAAGAATCTTCCTGCATTTGTTTGGCCCACAACCCAACAGGACGTCATTCACATCACGAATGAAATACCCAGGAATTCATCGCTTCTTTATATCTGTAGCAGCTCCAGTGTGTGGACCGCTGTCTTGCACCCAGAACGTTTGCACTTCATCTGTGGTTGATGGAGCAATTCGAAGTCGTTTCTCGCAGCTTTCGTGTGAAATGCAGCGATAAACGCGTCTGCCATCCACTGTATTATCGTGTTTACCGTAGTTGTACTGTAGTGGAATGTATAAAGGTATCCATCAAAACTGTCAATTCCATGTGTTGCTTCTTCTGCCGAAATAGTTTTTCTGGAGTACTCTGTTTTGCATACTCTTCATCAGAAGGCTTGAGCTCAACCGAAACGATTTCCGCCATACTGCCCCCTTCCGAAGCACCAGCTTGGAAAATGATAGATGAAGTCGGCGTTCGCTTCGGTGGCGGCGTTGGTAGTACGTGTGGTAGAGGCGGTGGTGATCGTATAAAAGTTTGCGATGGTAACGAAGGCAATTCTTGAGGGGGTGGTGCCATAAATGGAGCGAATGGCAAGACCGGTGGGAGTGGGGTATTAATAGTGGTGGGGCTGGCTTGGACAGCTGTTATTGACGACTCTCTTCCTAGCACCACGTCCCTCCAAGTAGGGCTTCTAGACGTAGGCGAGGTGGCCGTTCCGCAGGGAGGTCCGTAAGATGGCGCTGTGGACATGGCTAGAGAGAGTGCAGGTCGACGAGGGCGGTTCTGTAGTGATCCTTGCAAAGTCATGGCTCTAATGCCGCCCTTCCATTTTATCATCTTCATCGATTACCAGCCAATTGCAAATCTAGTCTTGATTAACTGCCTTTCTTAAATCTACTTGATGAACCCCCTCATTTTACTCGACAACAAGCCCCTCCCGTTCCGATCTCTAATTGAGTTGCTCGTCCGCAGTTTGTAGACTTAAAATATATCGCGCTGGTAAGTACAAACAAAGTAGAATTATCTAGAATACAGCAACTAAAAAATAACTATCGATGATAAAACATGAATATCTGGTAAACACCGCCTCCGTAGTATCTCACGAATCGAACACCCCAGCGAAGGGCTCACACCTGGCGTCTCATCGCCGCTTCCCTTAGCAAGCGTTTGGCCATGCGCGGTGTCTCCCTCGCTGCTGCGCTTGCCTTCAGCCGTCTGCGCACTTAGCCTTCTTCCCGTCCGCCATCGTCCGTTGGCTCCGTGCGATTGTGACGGTCTTCTTGTTTCTTCCGTTCACGTCAGGAGAAGGAGCGCAGGACGCAACACCGGCTTGGAGAGATGAAATGGGCCCAGATTCTTCAGAGAACACGGCTCGCACTTTATAATTTAAAGTTTGAAAGGCCCAATATTAAAGCTACAGCTTTGCGCGTGCGTGCGGAAAACCGCTCCGAGCGCTCTCTGTATTAAACGCCCAATATACTCAGCTGAAGGTATTTGCAGTAGCAAATCCACAACCGCTCCGACGATCACGATTATTCACTACAGCTTGGCATGTACTGTAAGTAGTGTAATGAACCTCGGAAAGGACAAGTGGATGCGACAAGGGGGCCTGCAATGAAGTCTCCGAGGGCTAAGCAAAGGGACGAATCAAAGTTTTAGTGGACCAGCTAAACGCGAAGGATTTCGATGACTGTTCTACTGCTCATAGCTGTCGTTTCCAGAGGTTGTGTCCTCATGCTTTCGCTTTGTACTTTTCAGCGCATCCCAAGCTCTAACGATTCCGGTAATGTACGGCTTACGCTTGCGCTTACCATCGGAAAGCTGCTCAACAATCTCGTTCTCGACCTCTTGAGCAATTTGTTGTGCTTGTGCTCTCCACTTAGCTCGTGTGGCATCATCGCTTAACGATCGAAATGGCATGGGCTTACGGTCGCCCATAACCCCAAAAGCAATTACCATCGCCCGCTTGCATTCGGTTTGTGCTCGGTTCTTTCGATCGTATGGAGCGGCTTCCAGATCTTCCTCTAAGTACTGACAAATGAGGGTGGATAGAGATACCCCGCCGAGTTTGTTTAGGGTCCTAGGCCATGTAGGTGGCTGAAGTAGCTGCAAGGAATTCGATGCAATTGTACGTCTCTCCGGCTCAGTAATTGTGTTTTCCATCCGCTGCATAGATTTCTCAATAGAAGCTACGAGGTGCTCGTATGATGCCGCAAGCTTACTGTATGATGTCGCAAGCTGTTTGTTGGCCACGACGAGCTTTTCGTTAGTATCCTCCACCACCTTTAGACGCAGTCGAGTTTCTTCTGTCGCTCCTGCAATACTTTGCAGCGTTGCCACTGTGCCAACCAGAGTCCAGGGCCCCCGAAAAAAAAATTGACGACACAGTAATTTCAATAAATAAGCAGACATTATTTATGTTGTCACCCTAAACTAGGCTCGTGCATAATTTATGGTGGCTGCATATTACATACGGTAATTTATGCGTACAGTTTCCTGAAGTTATCTGCAGCAGTCAATCGATCGCCAACGAACCAGTCGTTTTGTTGCCGAATCGGCTGATCTCAGCAGACTCATTTCCTTTTCTCTCACTTCCCACTTTAGAAATGATTCTCTTCCTGCGCGAAAATGCTGGTTACTGAGACGCACAAACACTTGACACAGCAACTCGAGCGTAGATACCTGTTATTGATTCAATAAACCTTGGTTATTGCAGCAGTAACTCAATTATTTATTGGTCTTCTAGCTAAAGCATCATAACGTATTGCCAACATACAAGCTAGCTTCGCGATAATTTATCGTGAAGATGCTACTACGATAAATAACAATATCATTTTCGGACCCCCTGCCAGAGTCTCCTTGAAAGTATGAACCCCAACAAATTGGGCTGCCCTTGCAGTATCTGTTAAACTATCTGCGACGACGCCAATCGGAAGTGACAGGACGTTATCTTGGACGAACCGTGTTCGCACAGCAATACTGTACTCCACTCACGAAGCAAATTAAGTGCGTCCTCTTCTCCACATTGACCATCATTCACGACACTCCTTACCACCGAAATCATTTTGCTGTGAAGAATGCGTGCTGGATACCGTCGATACGTCTCCTCAAAATACATAAGTAGCGAAGCCGTCAGTGTGAAGATGAACTTGTGTGGTTTCAGCCGATCCAAGGCTTTGTCAAAGAGGGAAAGTGCAAATTTCTGCTGTAGATTCGAGTCGTTTGGGTCAGCGTCAGCACGGCTCGACAAACCAGGCGCTAGATGGGGTGAATGGACTACCGCATCTGCAACCTTCCACCCAGAAAGAACTCGGGCTACTTTTAAGTGACCTTTGGTTGTAGACGCAATGTAAACAAATAGTTTCATCATCTGCTTCATACTCCACTTGCCTCGATGCGCGACATCAGCTAAACTCAGTCCACTGTTTGATGCAGCATGCGTAGCAGCTCCACGGCGAGCTGAGTGTGTTCGTAAGCCAGGCGTTAATTGGCCACCACAGCTAGAGCTTGTTGACAATGCAGCTAGCACTTTGTTGGTGTGAGCGCTACCACACTCACCTGACTCGCTTATTGCGACTTGTGGGAAGACTCGAGACGACGGGTTGAATGGATCAGTGGCCAGCTGAGTAGCTAGACTGTGAAAAGGGTCTATCTCCCACATTAGCGCTGAGCAAAGTATCGATAATGACTGCTGTTCAGCCACCTTCTTGCGCACAATATTAATGAGAATTGCATCATTCACCCACAGAAGATAGCAAAACTCCAGATTTGTGATGTCTGATATTCTTCCAACAACAGCCCAGTGAAAATTGATAAGTGTTCTATCCTTCAACGACAAAGTTGTGTTGTCAGCGAATAACCCCCCTCCAATCAAACGAAGGTCTTCAGGTGTCATGAGTGGAGCTCTGTTGACCACGAGCCTGACGCCCTCAGGCAAGCGGTTGTAAAATTCTTTCTCGAGTGATTTACGCAGCTGACTGTACCACGATTTGTTATCATCAAATAGCCTAGTACAGGTCTTTCTCTCCAATAAAACTCGGACTGAGCTCATACAATCCAGACTAGTGCTGCACGCCAGGTCCTCGTAGACTAGTAAATAGTCAGCAAAACGACCAATCATGTCCTTTGTGATGTATTCGGCCTTTAGAGAGGCGATCGTTAGCGGGCCTGGCCTGCGATTGGTGAGGCTGTCTGATTCGCTCGCTCCATTATCAATGCCTAGAAAGCGGTCAAACACACAGCGCACCAACGTTCTGTGTCAAGAAGCCACAGAGCGGATGGCGCATCGTTCATGCTTATAACAAGCCGAACGGTGCGACGATATCGGCGCAGACGCCGATACCACGAAAAGATGTTATCATCGATTCGATGGACAGGAGCATCATCGATAGTGTTCTTGATCTGCGCGACGGGTTCTATCAAATCCTGATGCGTGAGATGGGCATCCTTCTCACGGCGGTGAGCACTCCAAGCGGTATGCTTTGGGAGTGGCTAGTAATGCTGCAGAGACGAAAGAACGTCCCTGCAACCTTCAATAGATGTGTAACGCATCTATTGAGCTCAGTGCGTGAATTCGCACCGAGCTACTTCAATGACGTGCTCGTTGACAGCCGGGCTGTGACCGGGAAGACTGACGTTGAGGTGCACAAAGAGCACCTCCATCAACTGGTAGGGCTTATGCGTAAAGATTAGCTCTCTGCAACCCAGAAGAAATGTATCTTCGGGGCGAGCGAGATGCTCGTCCTTGGGTGACCCGTCGGGAAGAACGGCGTACGCCCTGACCCAGAAAAAGGTCTGAGCGATCAATGAATGGCCTACGCCATCCAACGTGAAGGAGCTGAGGCAGTTCCTTGGACTTGCAGCGTACTTGTGCAAGTACATTGAGAATTACGCGGGCAAGATTTGCCCGCTGTCAGAGCTTCTGAAAAAGGAGGCTGAGTGGATTTGGACTGCTGAGTGTGAGCATGCCTTCGATACAGCCAACCAGGGCTTGCTTGAGGCGCCGGTCTTGACAGTGGCTGACCAAGATCGCCCATTCCATATCGTGTGTGACGCGTCTAAATTTGCGATCGGATGCGCGTTGATGCAGCACGAGCACTAATGTCGTGATCGTGTGATCTACTACCAGTCGCGTCAGCTGAAGCCAGCCGAGCGTAACTATCCTGTACATGACAAGGAGATCCTTACCATGAGGTATGCACTCGCGAAGTTTCGAGTGTATTTACTTGGGAGTAGACCGTTCGTGGTTTACGCCAACCACGCTTGACTGCGAACTGCAGTGAAGACTCCGCACACCTCGCAACGAATGGCAAGATGGTTGTCGTTCTTTGCGGAGTACGTCTTCCAGGTTGAGTACAAACCTGGAAGGTTGGATGTGGTGGTCGACGCGTTGTCGCGTCGACCTGATAATGCCGTTAAGGCAGCCGACGTCAATAGAATTGGCGTCGAACGAGTACGGGTTCCGTCGTCGACATTGATCGACGACGTGAAGATTGCGTATGCGAGTGACGCAGACGCGAAACAACTGCTAGACTATGTCTTAGCACCTTCTGACGTGTCACGTCGGAAATTGTCACCACATCTGCGAGCTCGTGCACATCGATATCGTTTGCACGAAGGACTGTTGCTTTACAGCGCAGTGGACGACGATGCGGATCACGTACGAGTATTATGATGCCCCTAAGGCAGGGCACCCGAGCCGTGAGAGGCCGTACGCTCTTCTCACGAGAGACTTGTACTGGGATCACCAGTACAAGTGGGTGCGCAAGTACGTACGTGCTTGCAAAGTGTGCCAACGCGTGAAGCCTGCTGCGTATTTGCAGGCACCATTACAGTCACTACCGACACCGTCGGAATGATGGCAGTCCATTTCTATGGACTTTGTATACGGTCTTTCGCCAGGCAACAAGCGGAGGACTGGCGTTGTGGTCTTTGCTGACCGATACAGCGGCTTCATCGGCCAGTTCACAGTACTTGAACGACATAGCAACGCGTATACGTTGGACATACCGTCCAGTCTGTGACTCAATCCGACATTTTACGTCGGGCGGCTGAAGTTTACGAGCAACACGAGCTAACTAGCCTCGATGGATCGAGAACGACGAAGCGGTGTGAGCCAGCTTATCGAGCGCGACGACGCGGTCGCGCAGGTGCCTCAGCTCCGTTTCAAGTACGACTTGGATGTTCGAAGCGGTCTGAGCAGCCTCAGCGACCTGCGCCATATGTAGGCGCAGCTCCTGCTGCAGGACTGCGAACTCGCCGTTCTGGGATTGTTCCAGAGCGACGACACGGTCCTACAGAGCGCGGGAGTCATGATCAACCTGGGCTTAACCATACGGAGGATATCTTTCCGCCCCGGCCACTGTCGCAGCGTGACGCGCACGGCACGTTGGATTGTCGAAAGCGTCGTGGCCTATGAAGCCCCAAGGACGAACCGAGATCAGGCTCGTCTTCGTATTCGTTGGAGAGGATTTCCTCCCCATCGAGATACATGGGAGCCGCGGGACGTCCTGATGAAGGACGTTTCGGAAATGGTGAGGGTGTACGAGGCCCAGAACCGAGTGCAGACAGTATGCCTGCACTAAAACTGCGAGAGCCACCAGCACGGGGTGCATCACGGTGCTCAAATTGAGCACGGAGGTCTCGAAGAGAAGCGGGTACACGTACGGAGGTGTACCCGAGAACATCGCGTTCAGAAAAACGCATGCCCTAAGGCGGCAGTGCGAACACGCAGTTTCAGGTGGAACTGCGCAGTGGATTCCCGCTTCCATAGCGTCAATATGGAGGCTATCGACAAGATGACGTTTCGAGAAGGTCTTAAAGCGCTGGCGAGCCGCGATAATACGCTCCCGGTAGCCTTTCGCATTGTTGTTGAAGCTCACAACAAATGCGTTCCAAGACTGTCAAAGTGCCACCCACTCAGGCACTTTGCTTTTGCGCGAAGGTTTCTTCGACGCATTCCATCGGAGCTCATTGAAGAGTCCGATGTAGTAGTCGCGCCTTTAGACGAATCAAAGTGCATGTCGACGGCCTCAGCGTCATCATTGATGGCGCTGCACACGTACATCCAATCGAGTGCGGCGGCGACGTCGCGCCGAACGTCAGCGATTTCGATAGCAGTTGGCATCCAGGGAGCGCGTACTGCAGGTGCAGTACACGGAGAAGCAGGCGGCACCGGCACAGGTGACTGCGCATCTTCTTCATTGCGCGGACGCTTCGATTCAGGAGCGTCCGAAACATCGCCACGGCCACACCGCGACCCAACCGGAGGGTCGGGTGTTGGTTCGGTCGACTTAGAGTCGGCAGCTGAAGGCGAGATGTCCTCGTCTTCCATGGAGACGTCTTCGATGTCAGACCCATAGTCAATGGGTATGTCTCCATCAGTAGACATCACTGACGAGCCCACCATGACGACTGACGGTTTGTCAGTCGTAGCTTGTGCATGCTTTTGCGTAAGCATAGATTAGTATTGTCTGACAGAAAGATTACCTTCTGTCTTCTATGCACTTCTTTAATGAAATATCTTACTGGTAATGAAACAACCGCCTTGACATGAGAACAGGAATAAAATCAAAGGCAAGATGTAGTTTTATCAAAACCAAGTCATTTTAGCTTAATTCAAGCTCAAATCAATAGCATTTATTCACATTAACAACTATAACCCTAAAAAGGTAAAAAAAAAAAGTTCATGCTATGAACAGTAATTCGCAAAAAAAACTAAGTTTCGCAAAAACACTATTTTATTAGCTGTTAGGAGGAGGGTTATTTGATGCCTAGTGGTATATGTAGTAAATGTTTTCTCAAGGGCCATCAAAGAAACATTTGCTCTGCCAGACGATATTAATACCAGCATTGTTAAGCTTGCGTGCGCTCGTCCATGTTGATTGACACGCTGATTCTGAATGGATTTTCGTAGAGGTGCTGAATGTAAGCGAATTCGGTGGAATACAACCGCATGAACATCATCTGCTCCAGTCTACAACCAGCAGGTGAACCCGTGAACTTCATGGTGAAGAGATTCACGTTTTGTTGAGTGCAGATCTGCCGTGGTAATCTGAGATTGAATTGATAAAAATATGGAGAGCCAGACGGTGCAGATGCTTGCGTTTGGGATAGGCTTTTCAAGTGTTTGTGTGGCAACGTCCTCACCCCAATCATTCCAGCTTTTGCCGAGGAGGGGGCATTCAGCTTTCCACGTCAGTAGAGGACAAACCACACTACTCCAACAGGTCCCACACCCGAAGATAATACCACCATGCTGCCCAAGAAAGCTCAGCTGATCGGCGTGGTGGTAGTCATCGCTGTGATCGGTGTCATTGCAGCCGTGATAGTGACTCGCCAATCTGACAGCAGCAGCTCGGTCACAGAGTCGTCAGGGACTGCTAACTCCGGCTCCGGTTCTAGTGTATCTGGTGGCAGCTCGACCACTACTTCGTCTGGAAGCAGGAGCAAGCCATCCAAAAAGAGCAACAACACAAGTTCTCGCGAAAGCTCAATCACATCTGACCCGGCTTCTGCGAAGTTTTCGCTAGCTGCGTTTGCCGTCGGTGACTGGGGAACGACCATTTACCAGGACTCGTGTTGCACCCGCTCCGAAACTTACACCAACTTTGATGTTGTGGCAGAGGATGTCGTGGCCAGTCTCATGAACACTCAAGCGGGCAACGCCGACATCAAGCCCAAGGCTATCCTCGGCCACGGCGACAACTTCTACTGGACGGGTATTAACAGTGCAAAAGGACGCGATTCTCGTTTCACCACAACCTTCGAGAAAAAATTCAGTGGCGACAACCTAGCGTCAATCCCGTTCGTGAACGTTGTGGGTAACCACGACTACGGTGGTGGCAGCTTCATTTGCTCGAAAGGTGACGAAAACGCCAAGTGCAAAAGTGCTGATGATATCGTTGAGGGCCTTGAGAACAAGTTTAAGTGGCAGCAAGAGTACACGAGTCCTAACGATAACCGTTGGGTGCTGAAGGACCACTTCTACGTCTACTCCATTGAAGACAAAGACTCGGGTGTGAGCGTTGACATCTTCAATGTGGACACGGGCGATGCTGACGTACACGCTGCTCTCCAGGTGTGTTGCCAATGCTTCGCTTACTCGGAGGGTGACGATGATTCATGCAAGGGTGTTGCGCGTGGACATGAATTCTGCGCCGGAGGTGACACGGACATGTACGACGCATGCTTTGCCAAGTTTAAGGAGTGGGGCGATGATTCACGCAAGCAACTGGCAGAGAAGGTGGCAACATCCACTGCAACGTGGAAGATTGTCAACAGCCACTACAGTCCCCATGTACACTACGATGAGAAAGGTATGCAGGAGTGGTTTGATATCCTGGAGGGCTCTGGTATCCACGCCTGGGTTTATGGCCACACGCACGGTGAGAAGCATGACTACTCGGAGTCACTGGGTGTGCATTTTGTGGAGAACGGAGCTGGTGGCGGTATCCAGAAGGAGTCGGCTAGTGGTCTCACGACGTACGCAGCCAAGTATGCTACAAACGTGTGGACGTACGGTGGTGACGAATACGGTTTCTTCTCATTGGAGGCGTCGGAGGAATGGCTGAAGGTACAGTACCACACGGCTGACAAATCGTGGGCGTTTGGCTCGACCATGAGCGATACGACCGCTGGTGGAGTTCAAACGAAGCACTGCTGGTACATTCCTGCTGACGGTGCCGAAGGCCAGGAGTGTAAGTCGCAAAATGTGTCGGCGTAGCTGAAGATACGAAAACGTAATGGTAATTTTGCTTCAAATGACTCGTGATAATCGTAAATTATGTTGCGCTCTACTTACTTCTGCTGTCTAAATTAATGCTTACATCTCTCTTCTTTCGATCCAGTTTAGCAAGGAGCAATACAATGTCTTCATACAAGTAGCAATCGCCTAGGACCATAACAAGAAGCAAAAGAAAATAGCTCGTGGTTTCGCGTCTTTTCATTAGCATTCTCAAAATTTTCTCTACGATCCGCCATGCAGAAGTTGACCAATGTCGAATCACAGCGCATGATGGCAGTCATGGGCGATCTACTCGATCGCCTCAACTACCTCACGTATGTGCCGCTCGAGCCACAGAACTCTCTTCTTGAATCACTGCGTGAGAGTCGATGCCTCAACTCAGCCGAACTGCTGCGTGAACACTGGCGTTGGGAGCAGCTCTATCAACAGGCTACGCAAGCAATGGACAGCCGTCAAGGTGACATCGCTGATCAAGTTCGGGTGACAGCAAGAGCTCTATGTCGAGACCTGCGCGAACATCCCGTGGCTGTGGAGGTGCTCTATCATAAGGGCACAACAACTCACGATCGATCCGAGGACTTGCAGATGCTGGTGAAGGCATTATCTGAGCTGACAGATCTCACGCACACACAATTGGACAAGACGCTGGAGGATGCCAAGTCCAAGAAGGAGCTCATGGCAGTGGCTGAAAGTCGCATGAAGCAAGCAGAAGATGAACGGTTATCAATTCGCGAGAAGCTAACGGAGATGCGGAAGACCAAAGAGGAAGAGGTGGCTCTGTTGGATGCACAAGTGCAGAAGCTGCGAAGTGAGCTGCACGCAATCAATCAGGTACAAGGTGGCCGTGTTATTTGAACGCTAAGAGTGACATTCACCGTTTTGCTGTCGTGACAGACCGCATCGCATGAGCTAACGATGATCGATAGTGATCTGAAAGAGGCACAAGCCAAGGCTCATGACCAGCACTCGGAAGAAATGAAGACGTTGCTGGATCAAGCTGCTGCGTTAGAGCTGCGTGCTGCTAAGATGGTTCAGGAGCATCAGGAAGAAGAAGACGCACTTCGCAAGAAGAAATGCAAAATGGCCGCCGAGGTCGCAGCAGTGGTGGACAAATTCGACAATGAGATGGAGGTCATGGGAGCCGAGCTGCTCACACTAGCAGAGACCTTCCGGAAGGAACGCGAGCAATGTGAACAGTTCAATGAGCACTTTTTGAAGGTAAGCGTCGACATGATTCTGTTGGTAAGCTTACCACTGGGAATAGAAGTCTCATCGCTGCATGTTTATAGATCGATGAGGAGCAATCTCGTATCGATGCTGAGGAGCACGTACTGGAAGAAATCAGGGCTCGAGAGCGAGAGAAGCAAATGGTGCGTTGGTTTGTGGTTAGCTGGCGCAGTTCAGCATTTTTGACACTTTATGTCGATGCAGATGATTTTCAACGCAGCCACCAAAATCCAAAAGGTGTACCGCGGGGTCCTTTGTCGTCGAGAATACGTCAAGATGGTGGCGAAGAACAAGAAAGGAGGAGGCGGGAAGAAAGGAGGCAAGAACGGCAAGAAGAAGTGATCTGGGATATTTTAGCAAGGAAGGCGACCATTTTTTTTCTTGCAAAACTGCATCGTCCGTAGCTAATCAGTCACTTCACTTCTGCTGTTGCTGTCCTGGGTTCTGCTGGAAGTTGACACTGTACGATCCCGTAGCGGGGTCCTGCACCATCTGGAAGTTGTCGGTGCTGAGTCCAAACTTGCCCAGGATCGTATTACCAAACCCCTTGAGTTTGTCCAGCATTTCCGCCTTCATCTTCTCCTGCCGTTCGTGCACGATCTTCTGCAATCGCTCGTGACTTTTAACCGCCGTGCGCACCGTCGGGTCGATCTTCAACACGGCGTCGTAGTCTGCCAGGGCCTCTTCCAA
Organism: Phytophthora infestans T30-4; assembly: GCF_000142945.1. NCBI lineage: Eukaryota > Oomycota > Peronosporomycetes > Peronosporales > Peronosporaceae > Phytophthora > Phytophthora infestans. The sequence continues at coordinate 473,126 of NW_003303758.1, read as the reverse complement.
TTTGTCCAGCTTCTCAAAAGCTTCTGCTCGTCGCAAAAGCGCCTTCACGTATGTAGGCGACAGCGTCACGGCCTGCGTGCAGTCGTCCACAGACTCGTCAGTCCGTCCGAGACGCATCAGACATGCCGCCCGATTGCTGAAGTACACCGCCTGCAAGTACAGTTAATTGCCAGACCAATGAAGCAATACATCATTAATGTAGCGTACCCTATTATACGCGTACTCCTCATCGGCGGGGCAGAGCTTTAATGCCGTCGTGTAGCACTCGATGGCGTCTAGATAGCTGCCACGCGAGAAGAATCTGCGAGCAGAAATAAATATCAGTGATCTTTTCGTCCTGGAGTACTATTACAAGAGTTTGTTATGTCAACGTACTTGTTGCCGAGCTCTTTCGCACCCGACGCCCTCTTCACATTCTCGGTTTTGTCTTGAGAAGCATTTTTCTCCTCTGCTTGTGAGGCGTCGACTTCTTTGTCGCTTTTTACACTGAGTACGAGACGCTCCAGCTGCTGCTCCAGCGTCTCCTCCTCCTTCTCTTCGACCGCCGCTTCTGGCTGGTTGTCTGCCTGCTTCTCGAGGCTCTTGGGGTGCGCCGCAGGATAGTGCGTCTCCTCTTCCAGCACCTCGAATCGATCCATAGCTCTGCGAAAATATCAAAGTGACACATCTCGAAAAATAATCCTTGATTTAGTCCAGACCAATTTTTTGTGACGGTTCATAACAAGAGCGTTATTTTACCCGTGAATTGTCAAAATTTCACTTCCGATCATGACGCCACCTCCAGCAACTTGGCGCGCGCATCAGACGCTCTCCATACACGCCAAACCTATCTCCAGCCTCTCATTCTCACCTGATGAGGGTTTTCTAGCCTCCTCATGTATGTAGAGCGTACTATTCTCTCTCTATTTTGTTACCTCAATGTATTTTTAACTTAACGCCTTTCACCTGCAGCGGCCGATTCCTCGATTAAAATCTGGCGCTTGACGTCCTCAAACGAGCTGGAGACGTCGCCCAAGGCCTCTCTATATGGACATGAGGCTGGCGTATCTGCAGCCTGTTGGTCACCGGACTCTCGGCACTTGGCATCGGCTTCGGACGACCGCACGGCACGACTATGGGACGTAGAGACTGCCAAGACGCTCGCCACACTAGGCGCCACCCACCGGAGCTTGGACGCTGCGCTCACCATTCCGTTGTCGCTCTTGGAGGGGTCCTCTACGACCTTAGGGCTGGACGAGGATGGGATTAGTTCTGGAGTCGTGACGGCGGACCCACCCGTCGAGTCGCATAAAGGTTTTGTCAGCTGCGTTGCCTTCAATCCTCAGGGATCGCTGGTAGCCACGGGTTCTCATGACGAGAACGTGAGACTCTGGGACGTCCGTAATGGCAGAACAGTCGCCATCATTGGCGCTCATCAGGAGCCAGTGGTCAGCGTGCAGTTCCATCCGACGGACGGCTCGCTGTTGGTCACAGGCGGATACGACGGCTTGGTGCGTGTGTGGGATGTGGCTTCTCGTCAGTGTCTGCGTTCAATTGTTACGGACCCGGCAGCGCCTGTGGGCAGTGCGAGATTTACGCCAAATGGTCGCTACGTGCTCAGCGCGACTCTCGATGGCACGGTGCGTCTCTGGGATTACATGCGCGATATCTGTGTGCGCACGTACAGCGGCCATGTCAATCGCAAGTTCAGCATGCAGTGCGCCTTCTTGGAGCAGCAATGGAACCAGCAGCCTGTTGTGGCTTGTGGATCGGAGGATAGCCGAGTTTTCATGTGGGATGTGGACACGCAGAACGTGTCTTCTGTCTTGACCGGTCATGATCACCCTGTGCTCGCACTTGCGGCTCATCCGACGAGTGCGCTGATGGTATCGGGTTCCAATCGAGACATTAAGATGTGGACTCCAAGTGTTGCAGCTGGTGACGATAGCAACGTAGAGAGCAACGGCACACAGGACGCAAAAGTTGTTTAGAGTTCGGTGTTGAAGGTGCACAGATGATGAAGAAGAAGCACACAATGAGTCTATTTATTACTACGATCCCATGCCATTCCACCTATATGCGGTCAAGACTGTTCTTCAACACCACAGGGAACAACCAGCGATCCTTCCGGCGCACTGCCATCTATTGGGTCTTCTGCATCTGCTGCATCTTGCTAAGGTTCTTGAGGTAACTGAGCGTAAACTGGTTGTCATCGCAACTGCAAAAAAAACACACACACACAAAGTGTCAGTAAGAGCACACGAGGCAGCATCGGCATCAAACAGAAGATCAACGTACATCTTGGCAAGGTCCTGCAGATGGCGAGCAATACTCTTCTGCAGTGAACGCAGGGTCGGCAGGCATGTGGCACTGCTCGATGGGTCATCGCGCAGAGTCTGGCCGTGCGTGTTTAGCACCGCAAGACTCCACTGGAGGTAGAACTCGAGATGCGGACTACGCTCCATCCTCTTGGCTAGCAGCTGCAGCAATCGCTGCAGATACATCTCGCCACGCAGAGTCTGTGCCACTAGAGGAATACTAGCGATCGGAACGCCTTCCACACATCGAGCAATAAGCGGCTCCTCATTCAGATGCAGCGCCATAACCAGCGCACGAGCGTACTCGCGTCGTGCCAGTGTCTGTGTGATGGTTTCGGGTGTGATGTCCTCGTCCAGCTCAAACGGGTCGAACGCCAGACTCTCATCCAGTCCATAGATCAGCAGACCTTCTGTGGTCGCAGCAGCCCACGCACGTCCTGTCGGGGAGAACAGAACCGCCTTAGACAGCACCTCCATGTTCTTGCGCCGACTACCAGGGTCAACGGCACGCTTCGCACCCACGAGACTGTCACCGGCATTGCGACCCGAAGCCTCCGAGTCGTCCAAATGAGCATCCAGTTCGCTCTTACTTAGACCACTCTCCGTAACGTTCTTGCTGTTAAGCTGCTCCAAGATGCCGTCAAGTGACAAGTTGTGTGAGATCTGGAACTTCTTGAGCAAAATCTGCGGCTCCACTGCGTAGATGCACACGAATTTAGAGCGTCCGCCAGCAAGCAGCAACAAGCCGTCAGCCGAGTAGCAAACACTCGTGAAGTGTTTGGTGAGCTGGTTGTTCGCCGCTGTGATGTGGTCTCCTTCTTTACGACCACCAGCAATGTCACGCTTGCCATCGATTGTGCCAACTTGCTCGCCATCCTTGACGTCCCAAATGTTAATGGCACCGTTAAGTGTAGTTGAAGCGAGCTGCTTTCCATCCGGACGGAAGGCAACAGCCAGTACGTCTGTGGGGTGAGCGAGGGGCTCGATGAAGCTCTTCTTGCTGGCAAACAAATTCCAGAGACGCACCGTGTGGTCCCACGACGAAGAAGCCAGAATGGGCTCGGCAGAAGACGAAGGCGAGAACGACAGAGAAGTCACGGGTCCTGTGTGGCCACTGAGCACGTCTGTGAGTCGTCCAGTCTGCAGCGACCAGACGTACACGTTGAACGGGTCCATCGAACCAGCGCACACGACCTGGCCACTCGGATCCAACGCCAAGGAGAGGAACTGCGTGGGTTCTGGTGTGGTCAGGACGCGGAAGTTCTTGTATCGGTTCAGGTCAAACGCACGAACTGTACCGTCTAGAGAGGCACTCAAAACGGCTTGGCCGGAGGGAGCGAACTGCACGGCCGTCACGGGAGCCGCGTGTTCTGTGAAAGTGACATAGCAGAAGCCGCTGTTGGTGTCCCAAAGCTTGAGTTTGGCATCGTCGGCTCCCGTGGCTAGTAGGCGTCCGTCGGGTGAGTAGCTCGCAGCGTTCAGATCGAAGTAGTGTCCTTGTTGTTTGAGGACATACGTCTCCGAACGCCATTCCCAGACCAGCAGCTGGCCAAGCTTACGCGAGGCGAAGGCGAGCCACTCTCCAGTGGCGTTCACTGCTACTGTCTCCAGCTCGTTCTGCGTGACACTCAGCGTGTGGATGTTTACAAATGCCGGTAGTTCGTACAGACCGAACGTGCCGTTGCCAAAGCCAACCACGAGCATTCCTGTGGACGAGTGGAAGGTGCAGCACAGCACCTTGGCGAAGTCCATTTTGAGAACGTGCTTCTGGCACGTGTACCACTTAGTAGCACGGGCAATTTCCGGGATTAATTCCTTCTCTTCGGACAGTTTACGCTTGCGCTTCTTGCCGGCACTTTCATCCTCGCTTTCGCTCTCGTCGCTGTCGCTTTCTTTGTCTTTATTCTCCTCCTTCTCCTCTTCTTCGTTGTCCTCACTCTCCTCTGAGGTCCGTTCCAGCATCTCCACATCTGGCAGTTTGTATTTCCATTCGAAAGCGCCGCCATCGCGTCCAACTGTGAAAATTGATCTGTCATCTTCTGCGAAGAAGGCGCCCACGACCACATCGCGGTGGCCTGAGAGCGTCAATGGCTTAAATCCGGGGTACGGGTCCACGGAGAACACACGCGCCGATAGATCCTCAGCACCCGTGACGAAGAACTTGGAATCGTGAGACCACGAGACGCTCACCACATCAGCGTAATGTCCAGCGTACGTGCGATGCAACACGAACGGAGCGAACTCGCGCACTAGGCCCGGTGTACGCCACAGCTGCACCTTGTTGCCGATAGCAACGGCAATGTAGCGGTTGTCAGGACTGAAGTTCAAGGCTTTGACGGATTGCTTGAAGTGGAATCGGTAGAGCACAGCGCCACGCTTCAAGTTGACTAACAAACAGCGACCGTCCTCGTCCACAGCCAGCAGCAATCGCGAGTCGTGCGAGACAGCTATGCGTTCCACATTCTTGCGCGCTTCAAAGGCAAAAGTTCGCGACGTATTGCTGCAATAATTAAAAAGTTAGTGTATGTGAATTGGGTGAGCCAATCTGCCAATGTGAACGTACTTGACGAGGTCAAACTGGGTGATGCGGTTGCCCACGGGGCTGAGTACTGAGTTGCCGTCGGGCGTGAAGGTCACGTTACCCTGCGAGTAGACGCTGCCGCAAAGGTGCTGGAACTGGTACGCGAACTTCATGACGACCAATGCTACACTGGTAGTTGACTGGTTGGAAGGCAAGAGCGTCGTATTTAATGGCCAATGAGAAGCAGTAAATTCTCATTTCATCCAATCACACATCGTGTCTCTTTGATCATCACTGCCAGTCTTTATTGTGGTAGTACCTGACCAGCCATGGCTTCCGCGTCCAAGAGCGGCGCACCCAGCGTCATGACCAAGTTTCTGGGCCTGCTAAAGAACTACCGAGAGCCTGTGACGGACGCCGAGGTGCGCGAATACTTCCAGGCTGGAGGAGGCGGTGGCTATGACCAGTTGCCCGACGTTATCAACGCTCTGCTGACCGAGGGCAAGATCAAGATTTTTAAGAAGGGTAGTGTGCTCTCTTATGGCATTGTGGATGCCGAAGAAGCTGAACGCATCCGCGGACTCACGTACGCTTTAGATGCGCGCATTTTGACGCGAGTTGGAGATTTAAAAGTGGAGATATTAATTATCTGGATTTGTGCTCTGCAGGTTAGAGCAGCGCTTGGTGCTGCAGGAGATCGAGCGCGCAGGCAACAAGGGCATCTGGACCAGAGACATTAAGTCGCATACTAACATCCCACAGGTGTGTGCAGCATGACTGCGGGCGTACAGCAGTTGTATGGATAAAATCTGACGAACGACGTTTTTACTTAATGACGTAGCAAATTGTGACCAAGACGCTGCGGCTTCTGGAGACGCGCCGTCTCGTCAAGTCCGTCAAGTCAATCAGCAGCAAGAACAAGAAGCTGTATATGCTCTTCGACCTGGGTAAGCCGCTGTGTGGAATATTGACTCAAAAAGGTGTCGAAAGTGTTGCTTACAATCTGTTGCATGTTGCTACCTGTAGTGCCCTCGACGGAAATTACCGGTGGCCCTTGGTACAATGAGCAGGAGTTCGATCACGTATTTATTGACACACTCAGCACGTTCGTGTACGAAGTGATCAAGGCCTCGGGAATGAGCACGTTGAACGCGATTACAGACAAGGTGCATGCCTCGGGTATTTCCAAGGTGGCGCTGGGTCCAGAAGAGATCCGTTCCATCATCCAGACGCTCATGTACGACGGTCGCGTCGAGGAAGTTCGCTCTGTGCGTCTCACGCCTGGTGTACGTAATACATTGTTTGCCTGTCAATATTTCGTGGTCGGTGTCTCACTTACCTGGAAACTTCTTGCAGGCATCTCACGAGGTCAAGTACAAAGTTTCGCAGCAGATCACGACCTTTAACTACCTGTCAGAGACTCCATGCGGCGTCTGTCCGGTACGTCGAAACTTTCGAGCCAATTATCTCCTTTTTTTACCTTTACTGACGTTAAACTTGCTCTCGGTGTTTCTTAAGGTGTTCGACCAGTGCCAGGAAGGAAACGTCATTTCTCCGCGTTCGTGTCTGTACATGACCAAGTGGCTGGGCCTCAAGGAACTTGACTTCTAACGTTAGTTGCCTTCTAAGCAAAAGCCTTCATAGATTCCCTTCAACCAATCACCGTATGCCGTTCATCAATTATGTCCAATCAAATGCTTTCTGGAGCTCCGAGTTTGTTGCCGACCAGTTCTTCGTCGACGACATGGAGAGACCGCTGCTCGACGCTCGTCACACGGCCCTGGTGGCGTCTACGCCGGCACAGACGACTTCTCCTGCACCTCGTGGCTCCGTCGGTCTTTTCTCAGCTTCAGGCTCCCGTGAACGCGCCGTACCAACCAATCCGGGGCTCGCGTCTTTTCCCCATGAAGGTAAAGCATCAATTTGCGTTTACATTTCTAACGTACTCAAACGATTCTGATGGTAAATTTGGTTGGGGTTGTGTGCTGTGAAGACGTAGAGCCAATGAGAGTGTATCCAACTGCTTGCAGTGTGTCGAATCCAGCGTCGTCGGCGACTGCAGGGACTGCAGGCTTCCGGTCCGTGTCCTTGCCACGATGGTCGCCGTCTCCGTTGACGCCCAGATACTTAGCGGCGGTAACACATCAACCACCACCACCGTTGGGGATTCTGCTGACAAGTTCGGCGCCTGGATCGGGCACTACCAATGTACCAAGTGCTGAAGTTGGTGGGAGCGAAGCAGGCAGTCATTATTACCACTACAGCAATGTCCCGTCGACTAGAGCAACGATGGTGGAGACTGCACATAGACAGGAGATGATACAGACTGGCAGTAGCCTTGGTGGCTTGAGTGCTGCTGCTGCGGAGAATGCAAATACAAGTACTAATGGTGCACCGATGACCATGACCTCCACATTAGCGACGTTGCCGCTACCCATGACGCGCCCGTTGGTGATCCCACCACCGCCACCCGCTGCAGCGATAACAACCTCGACCTCGGTGGCTCCCACCAGGAAGCGTAAGCGGATTCCAGGGGCTATGCGGATGCGCAACTTTCTCTGTATGCATCCTGGCTGTGGCAAGTCGTTCACGGACAGCGCTCATTTGAGAGACCACACAGTTGTACACACGGGTGAGAAGAAACTGAGCTGTCCGACGTGCAACAAACTTTTTGCTAGGGCGTCTACGTTACAGGAGCACATTCGTGTTCATACCGGAGAGAAGCCTTACGTATGCGGCGTCCCTGGCTGCAGTAAATGTTACTCGTCTCGTGCTGCGATGCGCTTCCACCGCTCTACCCACGTCCCGCAGATCGCCTTCCCTACCAGTGTAGACGTCGAAGCTGACTCTAACGCAATACAAGTCCAGACTGCCCCAGCGACGCCGTTCGTGTGTCAAGAATGTGGGAAGCATTTTCGTGTCCGTGAGCTCTTGATGGCGCACCTAAAGGTCCATGCAGCTCACCGAGCAGCAGCTGTTCTCACCTCCCTGTCACCTTCTGGAACAGCTAGAACTGTGATGGATCGTCCACTGAATGCTGAAGAGGAGGCATGCACACTTTACCCGATAATTCGCGGAGGTTCTTGTCACGGTGGTGAAATACCGTCAGATGAGAACAGATACCTTCAAGATACCATTCGAGCACAGCAGGACCAGATCGAGCAGCTGAAGGCTGAGGTTCTGAGACTACGAGGGCAAACCTCTCTCGACGCTACAGTAGCGTGTCCACCGACTGAGATTCCTGTCAGTACTGTGAGTGCTGTGAGTGCTGTGCCTGCGCTGACTGCTCCAGTTGAAATGCTTCGAGATGGGTTCAAGCCGTTCGAGTGCTGCATCTGCCATAACCGCTTTGCCAACTTCTACCAGCTCACGTTTCATGGCAAGCAGCATCCAGAGAGACCCATGACAGAGGTGACGGGAGAGCAGGTTCCTCTTCCTGTTGGACCCAAACACTGCCCTGAGGAAGAGTGTGAGTATGCAGAGTCCACAGGTCGGAGCTTGAGGAATCTGCAGACTTTGAAGCGACATTGGCAGCGCCGCCATCAAGACGAGCGGCCCTACGCATGTTCGTATTGCCCGGCGACACGTCAGAAGACTTTCAAGACCCGAGAGAACCTCAAAGCTCATGAAAAGGACTGCAACAAGAACGTTCCTGTCCGGTGAGTTGGTGCATGAAAGCAAATACTGGATATCATGTACAAGTAGCAGAGTGCGAGGCAACATATTGAGCTGCGTTTATTGCGGATGTGGGTTACTTGGACACGTCGAAGACTTGGTCGATGATCCGATGCAGATTGATGCTCTCCAAGTAGCCCTAGACATGGCAAAGTACAGAGTTAGGACACAGTTGAAGACTCAGCAAGCGCAAAAGATCCCGTACAGCCTTCATCTTCTTCACTGCGTGAAGATACACAACGATTGCGTGGAAACAGTTCTCCTCGCCCTACAGAGAACCCATTCAATCAGTACACTCTTACTGAGCTTGGCGCATTTAGTGTCTCGAACGCACCGGTACGATCTCGCGAACTGCGCCCTTCACCAGCGCCTTGAAATGAGGTGGGCGCCCCACTGTCTGCACGAGGAAAAGCCGGCTACGTACTCGAGGCGTGAATGGTCGATTGGGGCCCTTGCTGAAGTAGTAGGACTTCCAGAACGGCCGATCACGCTCGTTGTCCGCAGGCAACATGTTGTCCAACATGCAGCAGAACGTGTTCATCAAGATCTCGGCGTCTGTTGGCAAGTTCTCCGTCCACTCTTTGCCTTTCCAAGCCGATCCTTTGTTCCATCGGAATCGATCAAGACTTCGGTCCTTGGACAACATGATGAGTCGCTCTAGCACATACTGCTGACGTTCTAGCGAGGAATAATCCGTGCTGCCGGGGTCACCGACATTCAGGTATTTCTCGAACTGTAAAAGTTCACACCACACGGTCAGTACGATCTCTACAAACACAAAGCACAAGCACTTCAACGTACACTTTGGTGCTCCTCGAACAAATACACGCCTCGCTCCTTACTGAAAAACAACGGACTCTTCGCAAGGTTCTGCAGCATATCAGAGAGCGACACGTTGGTCATCTGGTTCGTCTGGCCCGGCGGACATAGCAACGCCTGGGATGGGACGCGACGCAGCAGAACATCCGCCATCACGCCACACTCGTTGAGAGCGTTGGCGTTCTCCAGGAAAGCCTCCACGACGTCCTTCACGTGATAAGCAAGCAAGCGACGGATGTTGCGGCAGTACAAGTGCATGAACATGGCCATTCCCCACTCTTCGAGTTGCTGCCACGCAATGTGCGGAAGCGAGGATGTACGCAACGGATCCTCTTCTTGGTCTCCGATACTGACATCGCGAAGGTACGGGTCGAAGCCTGAAGCCTGATACACACGAGGCACCATGGACGCGTTGCCGTAGATGCCAAAAGCGTCGCTCTGATACGAGTTCTCCATACCGTAAGCTGAAGCGGACTGCATGGATTCTTCCGCCTCCTTCTGCTTCTGGGTCTTTTGAAGGCGACGAAGATACGCCTTGCCGTCCTCTACAGTCTTCACTGGCGCAGGGTCGAAGAATGAGCGATCTTCCTGAGTCTGTCCCTTTGCATCCGAAGAATTCTTGTTGCCCGACAAGCGACCTCGTAGAGAATTAAGCTTCATCACCTCATCCACTAGCATTCATTGCAACAAGTCAGCAACCATTCCACCATATTTCATCTAATAAAGGAACGTACGTTGCGCAGTACGATCCAGCGGGGCATGGGAAGCCTCGGGCTTGCTAACTCGTGCCAAGTACTGTTAAAAAAATACTACCGTCAGTAATGTTACTTGAGACGCCAATTTCTATTAGCTCTGCGTACCTTGGCATTAAACTGAATAAGCAGCTCCTCTCCCTGCACTTGCGCCACCCGCAGCAATAATAACACCGACAGTACAAACAGACCATGACCTTCAAGACAGACCAGCTCAATGTTAGCTAACAGTGTGTTATTTAATCGAAATGAAAGTCCAATATCACCTGCGATGGCCAGCAGACTCGGCAGGATGGCGGTGCTCCAATCGCCGTTAACGACGCTCCATAGCGGCGGGAGAGTTAGCCACAATAATGTCGATAGCACCAATGCCACAGACCCCAAGTTGCTGGTGTATGTCTCCAACTGCGCCTCGCGGATGGCGCGCGTCTCCATAGCGAACAGAGCATCGTCTGTCATAATTCAAACCTGTGGATCGAGTCCCCACTCTAATCCACCAAAAACACCAGTAAGCATTTCTACCAATCCGAGAACAATATGAAATCATTTCGTTCTGATTGGTCCACAAAGATGATTTTTGTTTTATCCAATACGATGCCAGTGACGTTGCAATCGTATCACCAGATCACGAGACCAGTTCGCATCTGTAGACGCAGGCCATGAACGGGTTCGACTCGTTCTTCCCGAGCAACTCGGCGCCGCGCAATCCGTACTATCGCCACTCGCAAGCGCGACGGCCTCGCGCGTCCACAAGCGATCGCTTTTTCGTACTAGTGGGCACCATCGTGGTCTTCATGCTCTTTGTGGGATACCAGAACTTTCGAAATGTAGCGCCTTTAGGCGGTAGTCCTGCATCCATCGAGGAGCAAGCGGAAGCTGCAGCTGCTCTGTCTGGCAACGAGAAACGACCGAGTCTGCGAGCGACAACGACGGACGAGGAGACAGATACGAACCAGCAGAAGCGGACGCTGAGCTCCTCACCTTTGAGTCTCAAGATCATGACCTTCAACTTGAGATTCGCCGGTACGGGTGACGGCCTCAATAGCTGGCGTTATCGTAAAGACCACGTGGCCGACATCATCGATCGCTATCATCCTGCCATCATGGGCACGCAGGAGGGACTCAAGGCGCAGCTGGCGGAGCTGGAGGTGAGTGCAGATTGGGAGGGTTGTTAAGGTGAATAAGTCTCTGAATCTTAATATTGTGTGTAGAGCCTGCTGAATCACCCGTACGAACGCTTTGGCGTCGAACGTGAAGAGAACGGCGAGTTTGAGCAGATTTTCTACGACGCGGCCGTGCTGGAGCGTCTGGATGACGGGAACTTTTGGCTCTCGGAGGAACCAGACACGCCCGGTACTCAGGGATGGGACGCTGCTTGTGTGCGTATGGTCACATGGGGTAAATTCCGTTTACGTGCAACGCAACAGGAGCTTTTTGTGTTCAACACGCAGCTGGATCATGTGGGTCCAAAGTCACGCGAAGAAGGCTCGAAGCTACTGTGGGCACGCATCCAGCAGATCTCGGGGGATGCCCCATTCTTCCTCATGGGAGACTTTAACACTTATCGCCACACTAGTACATACAGCTACTTCACATCCCAAGAGGGAGGACCGCAACTTCGTGAAGCGTGGCCTGAAGCGGCGAAGCAGATTGGTGACGTATCGTACACGTATCACGGCTGGGCTGGCGTTAAGAACGACGGCGAGAAGACTGCTGTCCGTGCTGCGAACCACATCGACTGGATCTTCTATCGTCCGCAGATGAAGGTGCTGGCAACTGAAGTCATTACTGAAGATCGAAAGGGCCGCTACCCGTCGGACCACTACCCGATTCAAGCCGAACTTCTCTTCCCTAGCCCAGCAGAACTGCCACCTCCAGGTGCTAATTAGACATGAGAATCAAAGAAATATGTCGAGTCGTGTCTACATAGATGGAGCTGTGAGCGGGAAATTGTTGGTGAATTATACGCCTAGAGCGGTTTAAACTGTTGAGGTGTAGCATTTCACGGGCTGCCCCGGTCCGTGTCGTAGAGCGACTGAGTCTAGCGCGACGCTTTCGTAGCCTCGCGTGAAATCTCCTAAAATCCTCAGGGCCGAGAGTCCTGAAAGAACGCTCACTAACTCACACTGTGTAGGTGGTGACCAACGCAAAAGGATGTTCTTTGGGTCTTTAACCCACCCAGCAAGCTCGTTCAGAGGCAACTGAAACTGTGTGATGGTTCCATCGTACGAAAACACTGGACTTAGTGGCATGGCCAGCGTTATTCCTGTGAATTGGGCGCAAGTCGCACACTCCAACTCGACAAGATGGCCCATTCCCGCAAGGTTCAAGTTGGCGGCATCAAAACTGCCCTCTGCCGATGAGAGCACAAAATCTAGTGAACCACCGTACGCCGACCAGTGGTTACCGAGAAACTTAGGCGGGGCAGTGAAGTACCAAAGCATGGAATCGTCACCGGTGTCCTCACGACGGTGGATGACAGCATCGAGACCGTAGATGTAGTAACTCAGCTGTACACCACGCGAAATGGGCTGGAAATGCGGTAGTGAATCGGCACCAGCTCCATTCGATACAATTCCCCATTTGTCGATGTCCAGGTCGAACGTGCTTGACACTAGCGCATCACTCGTGGTAATTACGACGATTCCCTCGTTCGACTTAGTCACCCCATCCGTGACAGTGAAGCGAAACTCTGCGTACTGCATGACCACCGTGCAACTTAATCAGCAAACGATCGGTTGTGCTTGATCTCGCCTCTTACCTTATTGTCTCTTCGAGGACCTCCGAAAGGTGGACGTAGAAACACAACCCGGTTGTTCGAGCCCGTGACTGTCGTGGGTATTGTTGTTATCGGTGATGCCGCACGCTTTGGCTCATAGCTGGGTGTCAGCAAAATTAGTTGCTTCAGTCTACATTGACAGCATCGTGGAACCTTACCCGTATTCACTGTAGATGTCCGAGAGCTGGTAGATTTCTCCGTTGAGCGGGAGCGACGTGATCGTGTACGACAACTAAGAATTCACAGCCAGTGGAGTTTGTCACCATCAGCATCGTATACAGCTTTCATCTGTTGAAGGCGCTACCTTTGCACCGTCATAGTTAAAGCCCTTTAAATACAGCACTTGCTCCGCTCCAGGGTCGACGTGGTATACCAAGTTCCGAGCAATTAGCGTCTGACTGCGTCAACGAAGTATTCACAACACGAACGAAGAGCCATAAACACTCAAGCTTCATGTACCTTACGGCGCTGATTGACGTCACCCACACCAATACAAGGACAGGAAGCAGCTCTCGCTTCATGCTTGATGCTCTGCGGTCGTTTCAGGATTTGAATTAGACCAGCCCACTGTTGTGTGGTACAGTACTTGGTGTGTCCTTTCGGCCTGACGGCTCCAGTCAATTCATGAACATGCCACTTTTGCATTTGACATTCTGATGAAGGGTGTCTCTATTGTGCACAGGACAAGTCAGCTAGCTCGTAGTTAAGTTGTGATTTCACGCTTTCTGCTCCTCGGCCTGAACCTTTTTGAGCATCTTGATGATCGCGGTAGCTGTGGCCTCGTTGCGAGGCACGCCACGACCAACCATGTACATTTCAGCGAGGTTCTTCCAGGCCTCCATGGAGTCTCGGTCCGCAGCCTCCTGGTAGTACAAAAACGCCTTCTTAAAGTCCTGCTTACTACCGTTGCCGTTATAATAAAGAGCACCGAGACAACAGAATGCGTCGGCGTGTCCCTGCTCTGCAGCCACCATGTAGAATCCGTGAGCCTGCTCGTAGTCTTGGTCGAAACCGTCACTGCCGTGGAAGTACATGTCTGCCATACAGAAGAAAGCGTCTGCGTCGCCAGCCTCCATGGCTTTGTCCAGGTGCTCAAGGAATTTGGCACTGTCTGCAGGGAAATTATTGGCTTCATCTCCGGAGCGGTACAGCTGCGCTAGGTAGTACAAAGCAGCCGGGTGGCCCTTGCTGGCTGCCATCTCAATGAGCATAAGTCCGCTTCTGAAGTTTGGCTCGATCTCCAATTCCTTGTCGCCCTGGTGCAGTAGCATTCCCATGAAAAACTGCGCCGACACGTCGCCCACCTCTGCAGCACGCGTGAAGAATGGAATCGACGCGCCCTTGTTTCCTGGGAACGGAGGCTCTGCATGCTGAATCCCTTCAAATAACATCACTCCGAGGTTATACAGTGCATCCGGGTGTGGGTTTTCATCCCTCGTCACTCGGGTAAACCAGGCGCTGGCCTGCAGAGCCATAGGCGGGTCGTGGCTCAGACACAAGTTACCAAGCTGCACGTGTGCATCGCGGCTACTGTTGTCAGCTGCACGACGCAGCCATTCCACTGCAATTGTGGTATCCAAGTGCGTCTTGGTAATATCCGCGTAGTCTTCGTCGCCATTCTCAAGCAGCGGTTCGAGTTTCGAATTTGGGTCCAGTAGGAGCTCCACAGTCTTACCAAACGCACGGTCCAGCTCTCCTGTCGTAGCATGCTGCACCACCGAGGCGGCACCAGCTAAACGCTCAGTCTTGATCTGTTTCTTGCGCCTCTGTTCCAGCAGATACTGTTTGTAGGCAGCACGAGCCTCCTTCCGGATTTCCTTGATGTTCTGAGCATCATCCGCGCGTTGAGAGCGTTGACGACTGGCCTCAGCATCACGAATGAGTTCCTTGTTCTTGCGCTGTGCCTGGTCCTTCTCCTCTTCTTCGTCTTCGTTCAGCAACAGCGAGCCCAGCATATATTGTGCGTCGGCGATATTGGCGTGCGCTGCCACTCCCAAGTATCCCATGGCCTGCTTTAGATCATCGCCATCCATCAACTCTTTCGCCTTCTCGAAAGCTTCGTATGCCTGTAATCCGCAGAAAAGTATCAGTATCGATGCCAACAACAAAAAATATTCCTGAAAAGACGAACCTCTTTCTCGCTAGTTGCGGAGCTAAAAGCGCGTACACCAGCATATCTGCACTGGTAGAAGCTCAACCGCGTTTGTCTAGCATCAGCAACGTGTCCATGGCGGCTGAAAGCCAATGCCGTCGCTGCAACTCGTCGTCCAACTCGCCGCATCATGATGGTGCTTGTGTGGCTGAGTGACAAGCAGTACCAAACACCGAATTCGAGTGGGCCACGTAATGATCTTGAAAGGACACTCATCGTCACTTCAACAATGAATCGCTCGAATTGGTTTGCATGGATTGTGGTCACTTTCGTGCTGTTAGAGGGGAAATTTGCTCGTGGAGATTGCCCCAACACGTGTAGTGGCCACGGCACGTGCACGACCAAGGGCAACGGCTACTTTTGCTCGTGCTACAAAGGCTTCACGGGCGGCGACTGCTCCCGGCGTGCGTTTCTGCGGTGACCGACAATTACTTCGAGTCTTTGCTAACACACCTTGTTGCTTATGGTATTTGGGCTGGTATAAAACGGGATGCAGGTACTTGTCCGACTGGACTGGCGTGGAATGATGTCGCGGTTGCTACGGATCGTGCTCACCAACTGGCAGCGTGCTCGAATCGTGGAACTTGCGACTACGCCACAGGAATGTGTATCTGCGACGTTGGTTTCTCCGGCCTTGCGTGCAATCGAAGTACGGTTTAGTTATTTTATTCGAGGCGCTATATGCAGAGCTCCGTCCTCATGATCGTTGTAGTGAGCTGTCCAAACGATTGTGGTAAGCATGGTGAATGTCGTTCCATGAAACTCCACGCGGTGCGCAAGGATAAAGGACTGCCCCCAGCGGTGGTCTACAACTCCATCTGGGATAGCGAGATGGTACACGGATGCGTTTGTGAAGAAGGATACGGAGGCGGTGATTGCTCTGATCGTACGAAAAGCGTTGCTGTCATCAGCTTGATCTTTGAAAAACATCTCGAACACCTGGTTTATATATTTTTTTTCTGGAATAGGCCTGTGCCCCAGCGGCGACGATCCACTTACGGGTGCTGCCACGGATTCTCTGTTTGGGTTTCAGAAGAACGAGAAGCAAACTGTTTTGTGCGCTGCAACGGTGCGTGTGTGCAAGATTGTTTTCAGTCATTTGTAACATGCTAAATTGCTGTATAAACGGCAGAGCGGGACGCTAACGCTTTCTTTCCGGGGCCAAACGACAGTCCGTATAGACGCTCTAGATAATGCCGATGTCGTGAGCAAGAAACTCAACGTACGGATTGCTTTTGTAGGTTGTATACATGGTTTCCCACAGATTTACTATGTATCGCTGTAGGCTTTGCACACGCTTCAGAACGTGAACATCCTTTTTGGTGGAAACAGTACTACAATGTGCACTGCAGACGGCAACACGGTCACCGTTGAGTTCACTCAAAACTTCGGATCGTAAGTATGAAGCGCTTTTAAAGTGTTCCTCGCGTTTGTTTTTTCGCTAACTCCGTGAGTACGATATCCAGGTTGCCCCTGCTGGCTGGAGATTTGTCTCGATTGCTGCATGCAGGTATCGGGATGACACCAAAGCTGACGATATCCAAAGCTGAGGCCGGATCCAAGGAGAACGAAGCATGCTCCAACCGCGGTAGATGCGATTTGACTTCTGGTGTTTGTACCTGCTACATGGGCTACACTACCAGCGACGGAATGGGCGGTCCGGGCGACCGTGGTGACTGCGGCGCCGCTGACTCCACCATCATCGCATGTCCGGTAGGTCTAACAATATGTCGACATTGCCTGACCACTAACGCTGTTCTTGCGAGCAGGGTGAAATAGCTTGTAGCGGCCATGGCTATTGCTCTGGGCCACCTCAATTTCGCTGTTTGTGCGAAGCTGGATTTACCTCGGGAGATTGCTCTGTTCGGACTTGTCCTGAAGGAATCGCTTGGTTCGATACTCCCATAGGAGACAATCGAGCTCACTCGATGGCAGTTTGTTCTGGAGTCGGCGTGTGCGAAACTTCGCTTGGCGAGTGCACGTGTCCGGCCCCGTTCGAGGGTGCTGCCTGTGAGCGACTTGTGTGTCCACCAGGTTCAGAGCCTGTATGCAATGGGCACGGCCGCTGTCTCACAATGGCAGAGCTAGCGCTGGAAGCTCGCAACAATCTTGGCGATCCACTCAGCATAACGTACGGCAGTACACCAAACGACCCAAGAACCTGGGATTTCAACAAGATGCAAGGCTGCGTTTGCGACGAAGGATACGAGGGCCACGACTGTGCGCGACGCTCATGTCCACGCGGTGACGACCCACGAACAGCAGGCCAGACGCGTGAAGTGCAAACTATTCGCTGCGCTTACACGGCCCTTGCCGCATTCACTCTTAGTTTCCGAGGAAAAGTATCACCAGTATTATCGTCGAATATGCTAGCCGCGGATATGAAAGCTGCGCTCGCTACGGTTCCGACTATCGGTGACGTCCAAGTATCGTACTCCGCGGGTCCCAGTAGCGGTGCTTGCACACTCAGTGGCCAACCGGCAAACACAATTTCCATCACGTTCATATCGGCGCTAGGAGATCTGCCGCCTTTACAAGTGAACGCCGACCGCAACACCGTTTTACTGCCCGTGTTCACGATAAATAGCGACGGGATTAGCGGCTCCCTCCGTGGCACCAACGAGAACGCCGAATGCTCCAACAAGTACGTTAACGGTGATGTTGCCATGTCTGCATTGCTAACTCGTAATGTTGTCTGTGTAGTGGTGTGTGCGACTATAGCGCAGGTACATGTCAATGCTTTGACGGCATGGCAACTAGCGATGGTCTCGGTGGACTGGGACTTCGCGCAGACTGTGGCTTCCTGGTTCCCGATACCATGAGACTGATAGACGTATCAGAGATCTAGCAAAGAGATGAAGCGCAAATGGATGATGTATTTCTTTCGCGCTACTCCAATTATTACAGCTAGGATAGATAGGTATGGAAAGACATACACACGCCTAACGGTGCCGTCAGGGACTTCCCTTCTACTTGCTAGTGCTCTCTGTATGGGTTCACGCTCAATTGGTAGTAGTTACCTCGTCCCATTCATACCCGAGCACGCGCGCCATGAAGCCCGACTTGGACTCTTTCTGAGCCGACCGCATCTTGAACACGGCGTGACACGTACGACACACGCGCTGTGGGTCCTTAACCTGCTTGCCGCCATTCGTCATCCGTCCAGGGAACTCCTTCGGGAATCGGTGCATCTCCACCGTGAACGCTGAGCAGTCTGAGCAGCACACGCGTCCGCAGTGACGGCAGTGGTGACGTCGGTTGCCAAACTTGAAATTGGAGCTGCACAGCATACACGAGCGACGCTCCTTCTCGTCAATCCACGTGGGCGGCTGTGTGATCGCGCTAAATAGTTTCTTCAAAAACTTCTTGTTCGCGACCTCAATGACCATTCGCCCCTTGGCGTCTGGCGCGTTCAGTGACGCTCCGTGCTTGATCAGGGCACAACCGATATCAATTAATTCACGCTCTACAGCAACGTGCAGAAGCGTCGATCCATCGGCGAGCTGGATGTTCGGGTCGGCTCCTCTTGAGAGGAAGAGCTTCGTGATGGCAGGGTCAGTCTGGCGAGTCGTCATGATGTGAACCACCAACGGGGACTGGAAGCGGGCATTCACCTTGTCCACCTCAGCTCCGTGTTTGATCAAATAATCCACCAGCCGGTATCCGTTCTTGCGGTCACGAGACACAGCGAAGTGGAGCGCGTTGTTCTCGTTGCGGTCAGTCAACAGAATCAAGTCCTGGATGTCTTCGGACTTGCACAGCTCCATGACGATCTGGTAGTGGCCCTTACGCACAGCCAAGTGCAGCGCAGTCTGGTGGTGCTTCAGCTCACGGAACAACACATCCGCCTTGAAGTGAAGCAGCAGCTTCACCGTCTTGGCATCACCGCGGTCCACAGCATTAATCAGAGCTGTTCGACCGTCGGCGTTGACAATGTTAGGAGTGCAACCAGCCTCCAGAAGCATTCGCGCAATACGTGGGTCCTTGGTCAAGTGCAGAGGCGTGTTACCGTCATCATCCTGCACAAGAACATCGGCTTCCCAGTCCAGAAGGATGCCTACAACCTCGACATTCTGGTAAAGAGAAGCGGTGTGGAGCGGGGTGCGCCCACGACGATTGCGAGCGTTGATGTCGGAGCCGTTTTGAAGTAGCTTGAGCACATCTTGCTCGTTGCAGCAGTTGGCAGCCACGTGCAAGACTGTGTCACCCGGGTCCATCGCAACCTGACGAGAAGTGTTCGGCATCGAGTAGTCCTCATCGCCGTAGTCCTTGGTGAAGCGAAAGCGAGACACAGCGCGACTGCCATGACTTTCTTCGAAGTTTCTGGAGTATCTGGGCAGCTTAATTGACGAACCGCGGTCTCCATCAGACGAGTCATCCGACACTGGATCTGATGATGCAGACTGGGCAGTGAGACGATTCTGCTCCTCGAGCTCCGCAGCCTTGCGCTTTTCGTCTAGGATACGCTGTTCCTCAGCGGCACGCCGTTCCTCCTCGCGTTGTTTCTTCTCAGCGAGTTCCTTTTGACGTTTCATCTCGCGGTGGCGCTCACGTAGTTTGTAGAACCGGCAGCGAGTGTTAAATCCACGAATCACCTTCTGCAACACCACTGCTGATTCCTGCATGTGGGCGTAACGACGACGAGCAATCAGACCGCGAACAGCAGCCTGGATCAGTACGACGAATTCACCATAGCGCTTAGCCAGCTGAGCCTCCACGAACTGAATGGCCGAACGACGAAAGAAGACACGAGTGAGACCAACTTGGATGCCAGCGACTGCACTCGCCTGCTGGTCGTCCGACGTTACACCAGCCAGTTCAGGGTATCGCTCAGCATGAGCCTTGAGCAAAAACTCAACCAGCAAGCTCGCTGCTTCCTTGCGTTCAGTGCTATCAAAAACATCTTCAGCTGCATCTGCAGGGATACGCTGCAAGTACTCGCCGTTGGCGAGTGGACGGTAACGTTTGATGAACTGCTGGTGAGCAATTCGGACGGGGTATCCAGCACGGTTGACACGCACAGCTTCCAGGACACCACCTGCCTTCAATTGGAGACACACACGCTTGGGCACCAACAAGTTGGCTTTGGCCTTGTCGTTGGGCTTCAAGCAGCGCACGTAGTGGCAGTCGGTGACGTTGATGGTTTCCAGCAGCGTCTTCAGTTGGGTACGGAACTGTAGACCCAGACTCACGCGCGCGGCAGTACTGGAAGCTCGACCCTTGGTCTTCTTAGCCGGCGTCTTCTTCTCAGGCGCGACCTGCAAAAGTCCACGCACGAACGGCTTCGACGACCGCTTGATGATCGCAGTGATCTCCGGGTACAGAATGTCCTTGTTCTTCTCGCAGAACCCAAACGTGTCATACGTGACAGCGCCAGCGTAGTGGTGCACGACAAAGAGGTGGTTAGCCATCTCCGTCTTGGTCGCACTAAAGTGCGGGTTCAGCTCGTGCTGACGGTACAGCTTTCGTGCGAAATTCTGGTCGTTACCCTGCGGAACAATACACTCCTCATCAAGAGCAGGGAGGATACCGAACGGCTTGCCCTGAATCAGGTCGATGCACGGACCATTGTCGGGGAAGTTGATGAAACTCCACTGAATCTCCTCCCTCTCGTATGTCTCCTGCTCCATACGCAGCACAGTGCGGTTGAAATGTTGTTGCAGCGTTTCATTCGCAAAGTTAATACACAGCTGCTCGAACGAGTTGTGCTCCAAGTCCTCGAAGCCAAAGATATCTAACAGACCAATGAACGGAACGTCACGGTCCTCGTTCTCCACGATCTCGTTGATACGACTGACAAGCCAGTCGAACAGCTTGCCATACAGGAATCGAGCCAATGCGTCACGCGCGTTCTCAGCGGCATCAGGCAGCAAACCAATCGAGTAATGCTCGTCCTTGGTCTGGATGTTGCGGTTGCAAATCGCCAGCTCTAGACCTTCTTTGTCGACCTCCAGGAAATCCAGTACCACCTTCATCGAATCTTCGCACATGTTGGAGATTTCAGACCCCTCTGTACCCGAAGCGTGGTGGGTCTCATCGAACTCCAAGTTGCCGATATGCAGCAACGCCGAGATCGTCACGAAAATGCTCTCCATGTCATCGTCGTCAAAGCCCATCGTCTGCATGGCGCTCTTCAGGACACCAAACTGCTCGGCATCGTTCACCCCATCCTTACGCTTTACGCAAGTACTCTGGTTCAAGTAGTGGAACTTGGTCGGCGCCTTAAGGTTCCATCGCTTCTTCTCTTCGGCGGTCGCTCCAGCGATGATTTCGTAGAAAATGTGGTAGTTACGCTCCGACTCGGCCTGGTACGCGAGACGCACCTTTTCCAGCAAATACGTCTGGATCGACGCTCCGACGAGACTCCCCTCGGACGAGAACTCCATCTTGATGAACTTACCGAAACGACTACTGTTGTCGTTGCGGATCGTACGCGCGTTGCCGAAAGACTCGAGGATCGGATTGGACGACAAAACCTGCTTCATGACGTTGCTGTCGGCCGAGGTGTTCTTGTGCTGCGAGATGGTGGCCAGGTAGTTCATCACGAACTTGGTGGTTTCCGTCTTACCGGCGCCACTTTCACCACTGACTAGGATCGACTGGTTGGCTGGGCCTCCACTGGAGCTGTGACCGATTGGGTCGACGAGCGAGCGGTAGGCCTTGTCGGCGATACTGAAGACGTGCGGTGGCATGTCCGCTACTTCCTGTCCTAGCGCACGCTTGTCGCCATTGCGGATGTACTTGCGTGTGATCTTATCAGTGTAAATGCCAAGGTTTTGGAAGGGGTTGATAGCTAGCAAGATTTCGCCTGTGAGAGTGTAGATCTCGTTGATCTTGAAGCGCTCGTTCAGCGTGTGGCAAATACCAGGCTCATGTAGGTGTGGGAGTTGAATCAGATCCTCCACGACGTCCTGTCAAGGGACACAATCAGACACCAGTTAGTGCCTATATATCGGGTGACCATCATTCCTGCAGAAAAACGTACCATGTCGCTACTGTTGGCCAGCATCACGCCATCGATCTGCTCCTCCTCAAGCGCCTGCACATCGATCTGCAGCACCTTCTCCGTCCGAGCATTCGGTCCCTCGGTAAGACGCAGAGTCACTTGGCGCTCCTCGCTGTCGTCCCGCGGTTCGCCGAGCTTGACAACCGTGGCGCGATGCCACTCATCCGTCTCCTCGTCGTGAAGCCATACGCCAACGCCCTTCTCCATGACGGCGGCGTCGAAGTAGTTAGGAAGAAGGGTTCTGCTCCTCTGTCCTGTGAGTCTCTAACCCGCTTCCTGGCAGACCGACGCTGGTAGTGAAAGTGCGCGGAATTGAGAGTGCAGCGAATTGACCGACCACAAGCCTCGACCCTGGGCGGTTTTTCCTGTTGTGAGCTGGGTTCTACCCGCGTCTCGGCCTTTGCAAAAGCGACACAAATTAATCGACGAATTAGCATCGTACTGGCGCTTTTGGAATCAATTCTTCAGCAAAGCAGGTTTTGAATCGCACTTAAGGTGGGTGTAGTGATGGTAACATCCAGTTTGTTCTGACCACTACTGGCTCTTTCTAAGGCTTCTATTTCTATGGGTTCCTCGAATTAAGTTGTATCGACTTTGCTCAATTTTCATCGTCTTTTGAAGGGTTTATTTGATTTTTCGCAACCCGAAAAAATATGGCTGCAACTGAGCAGGGCTCGGTGTGTGCGCTGTAGTTGTGTTAAGGTCTATAGGGACCCGTAAATGAACCAGTAGTTAAAGGGTTAAGGAGTTAAACAGGCCAAGTCACTGGGACAACCATACGACAATCAGCAGAAGCGGGCCGGAAGTG
The DNA here is from genome assembly GCF_000142945.1 of Phytophthora infestans T30-4. NCBI lineage: Eukaryota > Oomycota > Peronosporomycetes > Peronosporales > Peronosporaceae > Phytophthora > Phytophthora infestans. The sequence continues at coordinate 450,317 of NW_003303758.1, read as the reverse complement.
GTCCGCCATTTTATTACTTCGGTTCATTATTGTCGCGCGCGTACGGCTGCAGTCTCTGTTCCACAGGCGGAAAATAGGAAAGTGGTTAGAGGCTCGTCTTGGGTTTCATCAGGCAACTTGCCAAAATCGGCTCGCCGTTGATGTTGACGACGGCTTGTGTAGCATCGTCCGGGCGAAGATCGAGGAGAAACCGCGAATGCTGGCCACCCCGGGTGATTTTCTGTCTTCTACTTGCGGTTTATTTCTTTGGCATAGCATCGGTATTGTCTACTATTAATAGAGACAATGTCTAGAGAGAGATTCATTTTTCACGTGCAACTATGGACAGTCTGCAGTGAGAACGTAGTTGCGTTGAATGGCTTGCCAGGCAGACTCAGTCTAGTCAGTGACGTGCCTTCCTTATTCGGTTCGGTCAGGTCAGTACAAGAAGCTCCAATAATTGTAACAATTATTGCAGGAGATGCTCAGTAATAATCGTGACTCATGAAAGTCCTATTAGCCTCGCAAAAAGAAGTTCGATTGGAATCCAATCGAGTTGACGGGAGTGACTGGTCGATCTATTCAAAGACAAATGGCATTCAACTTGGACTCGAGGCCGTCGCTCCTGGGTGAGTGCGTGGTGTACCTCGGTGTTTTTAACTACTTCTTCGCCGTGGACGAATCAACGCCGATCGTCTCGAAGATCGGCACTGAAATTGGCCGTCTACAGCTCCGCATCACTCCATACGTCGCGACAGACCAGATTAATAGTAAGATGGCAAGTTGAAGTGGTATTCTTGAGTGGTGCGTTTGTTTAATGTTGAACATCAATTAACTTTTCTGTGATGTACTTCTTAGAGGACGAGTTCGTGCCATACATGCGTGCAGATGTAGACAATCCCGAGCAGCAGATCCACGAGTTTATGGACCGCTTCGTGCAGTTTCGTGTGCAGCTCAGCGGACTGAGCCAGCTCATACCGCTGCGATTCTCGCACGTGTCAGTGCGATACACCTTCTTTCGTGAGACCAACACGCAGACGCCGCGATTCCGCGTCGACCCGGAAGGTGATTCAGTCTCGCTTAACCTCGAATTTCGGCACAGTGTGAATGTCAGCGATGCTCTGGTCAAGTATGTGACCAGCAGTAACCTCTCCATCGAGGTGTGCGCTCAATCTGTAGGTTTCCGATTGTCTCGGTACTGACATTCTTTAATTGCTGTACATGTATGCACAGATTCTCGGCCACATGAGTGAGTAATTTTTTGCATGGCCAGTTAATCCACCAAAGTGTCTACCAGCAAGTGAATCCTGGCTTCCTCGAAGAATGGCTTCATAAAGCCCGTCTCACCGGATACGGTACATGTAGGATGAATTCGGAAAGTTTTCACCAATTATCATCCAGGATATAAAAAATAATACTTGTAGGTTAGTGCGTGTTATCGTGCTCACTAGGACGACCCAGACAGGCAAACTCGGCCACTCGAGGGTCGGCATAGATTTAAGTGCCCGTCAAACACCTTCTTAGAAAACATGGTACTGCTATTGTAAATTATGTACATGTTCTTCGAAAAACATTTTTTAGCAGGAATCTTCAAGATAAGAATCGTACCTAGCAGGAACGCGACCTTTCGCCATTTACCTGAAGTGCATCCACTTTCGGATACGTTGCGGCAATGGCGACTCGAGATGTGGATGCGCTGTGGCAAGATCTGGCAATGGAGAATGAATACCGGAATGTGGACATTTCTCGGCTCCTGAAGAAGTCAATGGCCATGGGAGGAAACGCTAAGAAGGCCAAAGCTTCCGTCGGTCGACGAGCTACCTGCGCGGCGACGCATCCAAATTCTGCTTCCCATCGCAAAAATCTTAAAGATGAGGAAAGTTTCAGTCTGCCAAAGGTACTTAACCGCCTGGCGGCCGAGCAACGTAGCGTGCGTAAGAAGGCAGCGCTTGCGTTGGAGACGCAGTTTCTGAACGACGGCACCGAGCAGCAGGCGACTGAGACCACAGCGACTGACGCCTTTGCAGAGATGGCCAAACCGTTGTTCAAGCGCTTCAATGACCCGGTGGAAAAGGTGCGGGAGGTCTGCATCCGTCTCAGCACCAAGTGCTTCGCAGTGGAAGAAGATCTGCTTCGTTACTTGCCATATCTGATGCCTGCGATCACGAACCGCATTAACAGCCAATACGGCTACGACGAAGAGAACCAGGTCTTCTCGCGCGACCAATTCCTGCATGACGCGTTCAAACGTGGAAGAGTTTACGTTGCGGACAATCAGGTGACTCGCATTAAACCCGACGAGCCTTCGGAAGAGATCCGTCTGCTACTACTCGGCCTTGTAGACGCAGTCTTACAAAACGCATTCGAGCGTCGAGCGTCGTCTATTCTTCATGCATACATTTTTGATGTCTTGCTGGTTCTAATTAGTGGCATACACGACGACTTTCACGAGATTAACATTGCGAGCTGCCGAATCCTCGCGACCATTAGCAACCACATGGTCTCGGTCATGAAGCACTTCACTGTAGCTACAGTGCGCACCCTCATGCTTCTGCTGCTTCACCGACTGGCACGTGTGCGCGTTGCTGTTGTGGAAACGATCCGTGCACTTGTAACCTGTCCAAACGTCGAAAAGTGCAAAGGCAGTGGCACTGAGGCCATCGTCGACCTCATCGGACATCGCGACGAGAATGTGATCCCTGTGGCGTCCTTCTACACAGCCGAAGTTCGTTTAAACTACTTTGCCAAGCTAGATCAGGACCGAAATCCCATGGTACGTCGCGCTTTCTTCGCCATGATCAGCGACTGGATGCTGAACCTTCCCGACCGCTACGACCACGAGTCCCGATTGCTGCCATATTTGCTCAGTGCAGTCAGCGACGAGGATCTTAATATTTCTGGAGATGCACTGAAAACTCTTGAGATCCTCGGCGGAAGATACGAGCGAGAACATGGTGAAGAGGTGATTGAAATCAAACAATATGGAGTCGACGGGAAGAATCCGACGTACAACTACCGAGCTCCATTGCCCGAGCCGTTTGTCGCTGGTCGACCTTCGCTAGGCACGCGACTGTTTGTACGCGGACGAGCTCGGCGATTCCTGAACCCGATTTTGCGTGAGCTGGCCAATTGGCAAGATTCCACTCGCGCTCATGCAGTGCGCCTTCTAAAATGTGTGCTCGTTTACTGCGAAGAGACGATCACGGTGGACGTGCACTCGTTAGTACATACCCTTCTGCGGACTTGGGGTGGTGATCACGATCTACTCCCGGAACTGAGACAGTGTGCTGAGCTCGCCGGACGTTTTGCGGCGCCAACAACCTACTTGCCTTTGCTGCTTTCGCGCATTCGAGGAGATTCAGACGTAGTTGTCCCAACGGTGGGAGGGGCTGTCTCTCACGCTTCACAGATAGAAGTGGCCTTACAGGTTTTACACTGTTTGCTACGAGGTTCATTGGACAAGATGGTGCTGCCACATGTGCCTGAAATCTTGGATACCATCGCACTGCCGTCGATCCTAGACATTGAGAGTAGTGCAGTGAAAATGGCACTGGGTCAAGTACTCCTGCACATAACGAAGCTGATGGAGCGTAAGTAAACTCTCTGGCCAGGTACTGTCCGTGTGTCTGACGAGCTTTGTTTATTTCGCTTGCGCAGGAAGTGGCAATGATGCTGTGACAGCGTTTTTCTTGGAACGCGGACGCTTAACATCGATGGAGCAGAGCTACTCGCGGATATTCGACATCGCTGTCGTGGTGATGGCGAGCTCTTACTGCTCAGCTGCCGTCGCAGAGTACGTTCCCTGCTAGACAGCTCGATTAGTTCGCCCCAGTCGAGAGTGTTGACATCAAGCTGCCTATGTCACCCAGAGCATCGGACGTCCTCAAACATTTAGCAGCTCTCGAATCGCTCACGAGCATCGATCAGCTGTACGATAAATACAGCTCATCGTTGCTGCTGCGTGCAATTCAGAGTCTCCAGGATATTCTCGCTGTGCAGTGGTCTCCGCATAGTTCAGCTCAGTTGGCGCTTGAACAAATTCTTATGTCGGCACCAGTTGATCTTCTGCTGAAGCAGGGGGCTGACCTGAATAATATCTTTCAAGCCGTTCTGCTGCCTACGCCACCTTCGACAGGTAGCTCTAGTGTTCAAATCGGCAGTCCGAGCACTACTATCGCAAGAGAAGGAAACGCCAAGAAATCGCGCGGCGCTCGGGAGCAAAAGTATGAGCAAGATCTGAAGAGGTTAATGGAGAGAGTGCAGGCGGTGCTTCAAAGGCAAGGAGATCTCTCCGCGTCGTCTGTCGAAGCTTCGTACGTAGAGCAGTGGGTCGATTTTCTGTCCGCGACGGAGGCTACTGCTGCGTGATCTTCGCTTTTTACACAATAAACTCTTCCTCGAAGGCTAATTTTCTCTCTATAACCAGAATTTGAATCTGTCGTGCTCTTAATCGTCGCGAAGCACCACGTCGTCTTCGCTCTCATTATCCGCTCCGCATAAAGCTTCCTCTGCGAGCAGTTATTTGTCCTTTTTGGATTCGTTGGCGTCCTCGTCAATCTTCTCTGGTTGCTTCAGCCAAATGTGACGCACCACGAGACTCCAGAAGAAGCAGGGTACGAACGGCACCAGTACGATGTAAAACCCCTCCAGTTTCGGCGTGTAGAAGTGGAGCACGGACAGCAACACGCACAGCGCCGTGAAGAAGGCGTATATACCCGCGACGAAGTTGTAGTTAATCGTCGGCGACGGCGTGAAAAAGCCCATTATGCCAACCTCGAAATGAATTTCGATGAATGAATTATTATTTAGTACTAATAATTGCTAAATACAATTTGTATTTGAAAAATAACTTCCTTGGTCGCCCTTTTTCATGTATCCGAATTTTAACTGAATCAAAAAGAGGATTATCCGGATAAATGCGGCTGCGTTTCGGAGGATAAGTTTAAGGATGTATCTTTCAGGGGTAATAGTACCCTCCAAAACTTGGTATTAGTATTACTGGTACTACCCGGCTTCTTGGAGGCGGTAATACTTAAACTAGTAGCGATTTTAAGAAGTGGTAGTAATATTAGTAATACTAGTATACTACTCAAAGTACTCATTTGGGCTCGATAGCGTTGCGAGCGTCGTGCTTCAAGCTCACGATCTCCTCTCGATTGTGACGGAAAAGTAGCTGTTTTTCCGCTCGTCTGCTCTCCGTCCGGGTTCAAAGAGGTCCCATTACAATTCCTCCAGTTGAAAACACCCTCTTCTGGAACGCTGACGAGGAGACTTTCCCGAGATGAATGCGCGCAAGCAGCGCAATTGAGGGAAACAGGGACTCTCCTTCTTCACGAAACCACCTCAAAACGTCCACGTGTCTGTACAGACCGAGCAGTGCCCAGCACATTCCGTTGTGCGAATCTGTCGTCATGTCTTTAGACAGGTCTTCTTTCGACATGTCGGGGTTCTGCTGTTGTGCGACCTCTAGCCACTCTGGCTCCAGTTCAAGCCAATCTTTCATGACTGCGTCTGCTCTCGCATTTACTTCAGACTCTTTCATCTCCTCCCTGGTCTTGCGGGCCCGTATCGGAGCTCCAAGTAAAAACTCGCCTTCGTCATCCCAGCCCGTAGATGACGGCGAGGATGATGGTGACGTTGATTCCTGACTGAAACATACTGCTTTGAGGCGAAGCCTGTTGCGACATTGGGATTTTGCCTTGCTTAGACATCTGCGCGAATACTTGCCGGTGCTCATCTCGCAAGAAGTCGTAGCTATCTTTGTAAACCGCCTTCTCTTCCTTGCACGGAATGTTACTGTCAGCTGCCAGTTTCTTTGCGCTCGATTTCGTGCGCGGGTCAAGCAAAACGCACAGCATCGCCTCTTATGTGACTTTGGGGAAGCGTGCCTGCAGTTGAAGCAGTGTCCGTCGCAGGCATGTTTTTCCAGGAGCCGAGAATTGAGCCTGCGTCTTCACATACCGTCGGTGAGTATCTTCGTTTGCTTCCTTCGCGCGGGGTGGTTCTATAGTCTTAGCATCGAACTTATATGATTTGAGCTTTTTTTTAACGAGGCAGCGAAAAACGACCATGTATGGCGAGACCAGATTCTCACTTTGAGCTTCTACCAATGCAGGACGAGCTACAAAACTGGTAACTGCCTCCATCTCAGCTGCAAGCAACCAGTCCATCGAAGAAAGCGCTGTCCACACGCTCGTCGAGTCTTTCGTGGACTGGAAGTAGGCTTCGTAGGCTGAGTAGTTGAGAAGTTGACTGATCGACGAATAACTTTGCAAGTGTAGGCGACACGTACATCCTTGTCTATCATTGGATCGAATTCCGGATAGGACAGAGCTTCCTGGATTTTTCTTTAATGCACCGCGCTGCTTTGAAGACTTGAAATGGTTGTGTAAGTCCCGCAGCGTTTGTATCACAGCTCCGCCTTCATCATAAGCACCTCCTGATGTGACCGTCTTGACTACTTTATCACATGTGTTTGTAGTGTCGTTCCAGGCTGTGGTTGTTTGGATATTGTCTTTAAGACCGATCCCGTATCCAATGCACAGATTCAGTAGATGCATGGTACAGTCCTCCTGCTCCGTGTCAATATGATCAGCAACGTTTTTTTGCGGATGAAGTAGTATCGGATATCGTAAATCGAGTCATGGCACGTATATCTAGATCGTATTTAGACTTCAAACCACTTTGGATGCCTTTGGCCACCGCAGGAGCCTTGTGGCCATCGTTCTTTACAGTTGCCAGCACAGCAATAAACCGAAACCTCCCCAAACTGTCGATAAATGCTAGTGCACCGACGATGCTATCCTTCCCACTGCTCGTCCAAATGTCATGTATCAGGTTTAAAAACTTAAATCGACAGGCTTTCTCGAACTCAGCATTAAAAAAATCACCAACCAGATCGCAAAACAACTGGAACTGGCCGTTGAGTAGTCGGTCATGTCTTTCACGGCTCAAAATCGGGTAGGAGGGATTATCAGTAGCAGAACTTATGACGTCGTGAAAGGGTTTTGAAGCACACACTGTGTACGGAAGATCTTGACTGACTTGGAAATGAGAACGTTCAGCGTCTTCCCATTCGCCCGGAATGACCGCTTTCGAGCCACATTTGTCCCTGTTTTTTCATTAGAAGCAGTAACTTCTGTCGTAGAAGTGATAGATCCACATTCCGCGTCTCCAGTTAGATCTAACACCGCTTGTGACTCTGCTTCAGCGGCCGCGATATCTGCTCTTCACTTATCTGTCGCTGTCTGCTCGGCTAGTATTGCCAACGGGTGGTCTTCGTGCCTAGCCTTGATGTGGTCTTTCGCGTTGCTGGAGCTCTTGGTATTGCGGAGCGCCGCTTCCCAAGAATAGCGGTTTGTTTTGACACGACCTTTAATATCTTGGCAGCACAGTAGGCAAATATTGCGGTACACTCCGACGGATGGTTTCCAGGGGTTCTGCTTCTTGTATGGAAAATCCAACGTGTGAATTAGATCCCAGACTTCATCTGTAGTACCTGCTTTTCTGGAGTGTCGAACCGAAAGTGGAATCCCAAGCTCGTATAATGGACCAGCTAGAGAGCATTCTGGTGGCATCGAGAGGTGGCTATCCGGATTTCATCTTAGCAACCGCTGAAATTGCTGTCGTAGTAGTCTTACGACGCCTGACCGGATGCTCACTAAACGAATCGTCGCCCTTTGAACGTGGGTCTGGCGAAAGGACGAAGTCGGAGTCAGATCCTTCCCTAATGCTAGCTGAATAGGCTTTACAGCCAATCCTGGGGTGTGCAGGACGCTTTCCAATCGTCGATTGAGTGTGGACGGGATTGGGTGGGTGACTTTAACACAAGTCTGACTGCAAAATCTGTAATGTAGTGCTAGTAGAAGTATGAACAATACAATTCAGATGAAATCAAGACCGCTACCTCTCATTCAGCGCCGAGACAGTGCCCTCGAAAACTCCAATACCACACATGTGGTGTGTAGGCTTCCCACACACGCTGCACGGGTCCGTCTTAAGCCCATTGTCTTCTTGGCAGCCTTTTACAGCACAGCCCATGCTCACAAGCAGTCTGACAGTTTGGTTTCAAATGGGAGAATGGCAATCTTCCTGCAACGAGGGACGAGAGCCACTCAGTTCCGGATCCTTTGAAAGTAGTAATCTTCTAGTACTATAGTACCGCCTGGAGTGATTAATACTACTGCTCATAGTGAATACCGTACATAGGGTAATTAATAGTAGTAGTATATAATAGTAGTAGTACTAGTATTACCCAAGATTACTTTTTCACAAGGTAATGTTAGCCCCTGATTCTACTTATGGTGTATCGATTAGCACAGGCTATTATCTTCCAGTGATTAGATAAAAAAAAATTTTCAAGGGGTCCACCCTGTTTCAATTCGAATGAATCCGGTTGAAATTTTGTTTTTTTAGGACCGGGTTGATCCTGATTGAAAACCAAGTGACCTTCGCCTGGGTGATGGTCACTTCATTGGCAGCATACGACATCGTGTCGCAGGTGTAACCCTGCAGCACCAGAGGACCATTGAGCTTCGGAACCACCACTTGTTCGTGATAGACGCCTGGGAACACGAAGAGAGTATGCTCGTCCGTCGTGTTGGGGATGTGTGTCACGCCCTCCGCTACAGTCTTGTAGCTGCCGCTGTACATACCAGAAGCGTCGACAGCGATAGCACCGGGTGGGGGCTGGGTGCGAGCTTGTTCCCCAGTGCACACTCCCGGAGAGTTGGCAAGATGAGCCTGGGCGGGTGATTCAACCGAGGAGCCTGGGCTAACTGAATTTGACTCAGCCCGTTACATTCTCTACTACCGTCTTACCCCGCATATAAGGCATATGTGTTTTAAATAAATACGGGATTCGCTCGACATCTAGCTTAAACCTCAATTTGACCACCTACCTAATTAGAACACATGTGTAAAACACAAGGCTGTACCAGCCAATAAATATTCTTGAGAGCTCCCAACCAGCCACCCTTCTGAACAAACTTGTCGGTGCTGCTGTTACTTGGCTTTAATTCTCTTATTTTATAATTTACACAGCCATGAGTGCTGAGCGACGTAGCTATAGTATCCACGTGAAACTCGCTGTTCTAGCAGACTATCGGATAGGCGAGAAAGGTCACGGCTTTGCTGCTCTTAGCAAGAAGCACAGCGTGGCGGCTTGAACCCACGCCGATCGCGTAGGAGGGTCAAGCCTAAACGACCAAGCCATATTCCAGGACCCACAGACTTACTTCTTCAAAGTCAAACAATTTGTTCGTTGTACAACACATAGGCTTTCTAAACGAATATAACACACAAGCAGCGTTGTATTCATTTACAGCACCTATGCCTTATATGCGGGGTAAGACGGTAGGCCTTTCGACGTTAGGGTATCTAACGTTCGGATAACGAGCGAAGCGAAGGAAAATGTTTCGTAAGCACTCGCTACCACAGCGAAGAGCATAGTGAAGAGTCGCGTGGAGCTGTTGGGTTGATTGGCATGGCCACATAATCTTTTTCTTGGTCTTAGCACGATGGACGCTCCGTTTCGGCTCTCAATGCGCCAAGAACGCGAGGACGGCCAGCCAGAGTCAGCAGCTCACGAATTGAACGTGCCTCGAGTGCTTGAGCATGCAGCTACATCGCGATTGCGTCACGTTCAACCTCAACACCAGCCACTTTTCCTGATCAGAAGACGTTCTGACCACCCCGGCGAGTTAAGCATCCACAAAAGACTTAATTTTGATGTTGACGATGATGAGAATCTTTATAACGTTGGAAATTGTTTTAAGTCTGGCAGAGCTGCACAAGCATGCCAGGCCACTGGGGGAATGAGTATTAAGCACCACTACGTGATGTTGTAGTATGTGAAGCAAGCCGGGTGGCGAAAGAAGCATGCGTGCATGGCCGTAAGTGTAGGAGCACGATGGTATGTGAAAGGGGTATGTGCAGCACATGTGGCATGTCCGTGAATGCGTGAATTGCGTGCGATTCGAGCGGGTTCCGGATTGGGCGTGTTGTGTCTGGGCTAGGTGCTCTTATGGTGTTGTAACAGAGCATTTTTACGAGGGCAGGTGAAGTGACTACGGAAGCTTAGCCGTTGGTGATGGATGGCACAAACGTGTATGAGGTGAACGAGTACAAGGGGCTACGCAGCGAATTACAAGCCGGGTGAGGATACGGATTCCGTGTACATGTATAGTGACGCTGGTTTGCAATTTACACAACGACGGATGCGTATTCAAGGATCGACGAGAAGGACGCATACGCGAAGAGCAGCACGTTGAAGATAGAAGATAGCGTCGTGTGGCAGATGGCAAAGTCATTGGGCTAACGTGAGAGGAGCAGGTCCCGCGGTACAGAGAGAGCAGAACGACTCGGCGCAGCAGTTGCCGTGGCCGGCCAGAGCGGCTGTAAGGGGTCGTTACAGGGTATGTCTAAAGAGATGGTTGGTTGCTGGATGTTCTGGGTGACGTGCGATCCGAAGATCGACAGAGAAGGGAAAAAGGAACGCTCACTTCCGATTTAGCGCGGTGGGTGAGAAGTGCACGGTAGCGCTCTATTCACTGGACGGTGACGAGTGCGGGTGCGGCATGGTGAGCGGTCGTGCAACCATGGACGAACGGGACGCCTGAAGCGTCAAAGAGCGAGCGCGTGAGAACGTGGATGTGAGTGGGGTCGCAGGCGGTTCGGTGTCTCGTGGTAGTAGTGTCGGACGGGGAATCCCGGCACTGCTGCTGAGAAAAGGTCTCGTGTAGGCTCTGTGGACTACCTGATGAGCTACGGGATGTACTGTCGCGGCGGTGACCGATGGGGTTACGGCACAGCTAACGAGCGGACGAGTATGTGGATTAGCAAGTGGGGTCGCCGGCGGTACGGTGTCTGGCGGTAGTGGTGTCGGACGGGGAATCCCGGTACAGATACTGAGAGAAGGCCTCGTACGGGTCCGGTGGACTGCTAGCTGAACTACGGGGGACGTGCGTGACTTAGTTCTGACGGTCGAGAAGTCTTTGTCGCGAGTGACGAAGCATATGATGTTGAGAAGTCTGTGCAGTGAGACGCAGCCTTTGAGAGGGACTGAGCAGTTAGACGCAGCAAATGAGATGATATGAGTTGTTGGGGAGCTACGGACACGTGATGAACCAACATGTACGAGGGATGAGAAGTCTCTGCCCTATCGCGGAGCAACCGGAACAAGAAGTCTTTGTAGTGAAAGTACAGATCAACGATTTGAGTTATGAGTTAAGTAAGCACGTGTTTGGTGGTTAGCGCAAGCTGGACGAGTACGATGTACGGTACGAAGTACAAGTTGGACGGGTACGAGTTCGATGACAAGTACCGGGTGGACGAGTACAAGAAGAAGGCCTTTGAGACGAAGGACAATTTGGACGAAAATAAGTTTTTAAGAACGCGTCAATAAATAGGAACAAGTCCGTTCCGGCTACTTTGCGGTGGCCTAGAAGTGTTCTGTTTTGTAACTAGTCGAACCTTGCCCGTGCCAGAGCAGCACAGCACTGTCAAGCGCTACGACCCGCCGGCAAGCAGGCATCCTGAGACTTGTTACAGTGTAATGGTTAGCACTCTGGACTTGAATCCAGCGATCCGGGTTCGAATCCCGGTAGGAGCTTGATTTTGTGCGGCGTTGCAAGCATAGAATGTAGCGATGGCGCCAGCTGTCGTGTAAGGGCTTTAGGAAAGCGTTTCAAATTTTGTTTGCGGATTGGCGAGTTAGTGCTGGTCTTATGGTGTAATGGCTAGCACTCTGGACTCTGAATCCAGCGATCCGGGTTCAAATCCCGGTAGGACCTCGTTTTGCACCGCTTCTACCGGCCCTACAACGCCCCAGTTGTTGCTGCGTTGCGCACCTGCCACACGCTACAGCCGCGTCACGTTGTGTTGCCGTGGTGTGTTATATCGTGTCCCGGCGATCCGCTGCCGATTTAAGTGGTAGCTGCTGCTCTGGCAGAGCTCACCAAGCCTAACTGCCGACTTCGCTGACTGCAGTACCAATTCTCCAAGACAGCCAGAGAGTTCATCGCAGCCTTCCGCGAGAACAATAGATCCCGTGGGTATCCATAACACGAAGAAATGCGACGTCAAAGCGAGTAGCAACCGGATGGCTCGAGGCGGGGATTGAAGCAAGCCTGGTGGCGAAAGAAGCATGCGAGCATGGCCGTATGTGTAGGAGCACGATGATATGTGAAAGGGGTATGTGCAGCACATGTGGCATGTCCGTGAATACGTGAATTGGGTGCGATTCGAGCGGGTTGCGGATTTGGCGTGGTGTGTCTGGGCTAGGTGCTCTTATGGTGTAATGGTTAGCACTCTGGACTTTGAATCCAGCGATCCGGGTTCAAATCCCGGCAGGAGCTTGATTTTGTGCGGCGTTGCAAGCATAGTATGTAGCGATGGCGCCAGCTGTCGTGTGGGGCTTTAGGAAAGCGTTTGAAATTTTGTTTGCGGATTGGTGAGTTAGTGCTGGTCTTATGGTGTAATGGTTAGCACTCTGGACTCTGAATCCAGCGATCCGGGTTCAAATCCCGGTGGGACCTCGTTTTGCACCGCTTCTACCGGCCCTACAACGCCCCAGTTGTTGCTGCGTTGCGCACCTGCCACACGCTAAAGCCGCGTCACGTTGTGTTGCCGTGGTGTGTTATATCGTGTCCCGGCGATCCGCTGCCGATTTAAGTGGTAGCTGCTGCTCTGGCAGAGCTCACCAAGCCTAACTGCCGACTTCGCTGACTGCACTACCAATTCTCCAAGACAGCCAGAGGGCTCATCGCAGCCTTCCGCGAGAACAATTGATCCCGTGGGTATCCAGAACACGAAGAAATGCGACGTCAAAGCGAGTAGCAACCGGATGGCTCGAGGCGGGGATTGAAGCAAGCCTGGTGGCGAAAGAAGCATGCGAGCATGGCCGTAGGTGTAGGAGCACGACGATATGTGAAAGGGGTATGTGCAGCACATGTGGCATGTCCGTGAATACGTGAATTGCGTGCGATTCGAGCGGGTTGCGGATTGGGCGTGTTGTGTCTGAGCTAGGTGCTCTTATGGTGTAATGGTTAGCACTCTGGACTTTGAATCCAGCGATCCGGGTTCAAATCCCGGTAGGACCTTGGTTACTTGCGGATTTGCGGCCCTAAAGTGAAACAATGGCTTCCTACTATCGTGTTGTGGAAAGGGAAATGAAGGAGACACAGACTGTGGCCCGGGAGGGGTCAAGTTCGTCTTATAGGGGCCCAAGGCGGAAAAGGTGACCCCGAGAGCGGGGAGATGTTCGGCATTCTTACCGAGAACCTTTGGGGACTGCGTTTTCCTCTGGGACTCAACCCAAGAGTAA
>NW_003303758.1:425265-435880 GCF_000142945.1 Phytophthora infestans T30-4 | reverse complement strand
CCTACCGGCCCTACAACGCCCCAGTTGTTGCTGCGTTGCGCACCTGCCACACGCTACAGCCGCGTCACGTTGTGTTGCCGTGGTGTGTTATATTGTGTCCCGGCGATCCGCTGCCGATTTAAGTGGTAGCTGCTGCTCTGGCAGAGCTCACCAAGCCTAACCGCCGACTTCGCTGACTGCACTACCAATTCTCCAAGACAGCCAGAGGGCTCATCGCAGCCTTCCGCGAGAACAATAGATCCCGTGGGTATCCAAAACACGAAGAAATGCGACGTCAAAGCGAGTAGCAACCGGATGGCTCGAGGCGGGGATTGAAGCAAGCCTCGGGGGGGAAAAGAAAACATGTCAAGCATGGCCGTAAGTGTAGGAGCCACGCACGATATGTGTAAAGCGGTATGTGCCAGCCACATGTTGGCCATGTTCCATGTAATACGCTGAATTGCGTGCGATTCGAGCGGGTTGCGGATTGGGCGTGTTGTGTCTAAGCTAGGTGCTCTTATGGTGTAATGGTTAGCACTCTGGACTTTGAATCCAGCGATCCGGGTTCAAATCCCGGTAGGAGCTTGATTTTGTGCGGCGTTGCAAGCATAGTATGTAGCGATGGCGCCAGCTGTCGTGTGGGGCTTTAGGAAAGCGTTTGAAATCTTGTTTGCGGATTGGCGAGTTAGTGCTGGTCTTATGGTGTAATGGTTAGCACCCTGGACTCTGAATCCAGCGATTTGGGTTCAAATCCCGGTAGGACCTCGTTTTGCACCGCTTCTACCGGCTCTACAACGCCCCAGTTGTTGCTGCGTTGCGCACCTGCCACACGCTACAGCCGCGTCACGTTGTGTTGCCGTGGTGTGTTATATCGTGTCCCGGCGATCCGCTGCCGATTTAAGTGGTAGCTGCTGCTCTGGCAGAGCTCACCAAGTCTAACTGCCGACTTCGCTGACTGCACTACCAATTCTCCAAGACAGCCAGAGGGCTCATCGCAGCCTTCCGCGAGAACAATTGATCCCGTGGGTATCCATAACACGAAGAAATGCGACGTCAAAGCGAGTAGCAACTGGATGGCTCGAGGCGGGGATTGAAGCAAGCCTGGTGGCGAAAGAAGCATGCGAGCATGGCCGTAAGTGTAGGAGCACGACGATATGTGAAAGGGGTATGTGCAGCACATGTGGCATGTCCATGAATACGTGAATTGCGTGCGATTCGAGCGGGTTGCGGATTGGGCGTGTTGTGTCTAAGCTAGGTGCTCTTATGGTGTAATGGTTAGCACTCTGGACTTTGAATCCAGCGATCCGGGTTCAAATCCCGGCAGGAGCTAGATTTTGTGCGGCGTTGCAAGCATAGTATGTAGCGATGGCGCCAGCTGTCGTGTGGGGCTTTAGGAAAGCGTTTGAAATTTTGTTTGCGGATTGGCGAGTTAGTGCTGGTCTTATGGTGTAATGGTTAGCACTCTGGACTCTGAATCCAGCGATTTGGGTTCAAATCCCGGTAGGACCTCGTTTTGCACCGCTTCTACCGGCCCTACAACGCCCCAGTTGTTGCTGCGTTGCGCACCTGCCACACGCTACAGCCGCGTCACGTTGTGTTGCCGTGGTGTGTTATATCGTGTCCCGGCGATCCGCTGCCGATTTAAGTGGTAGCTGCTGCTCTGGCAGAGCTCACCAAGCCTAACTGCCGACTTCGCTGACTGCACTACCAATTCTCAAGACAGCCAGAGGGCTCATCGCAGCCTTCCGCGAGAACAATTGATCCCGTGGGTATCCAGAACACGAAGAAATGCGACGTCAAAGCGAGTAGCAACCGGATGGCTCGAGGCGGGGATTGAAGCAAGCCTGGTGGCGAAAGAAGCATGCGAGCATGGCCGTAGGTGTAGGAGCACGATGATATGTGAAAGGGGTATGTGCAGCACATGTGGCATGTCCGTGAATACGTGAATTGGGTGCGATTCAAGCGGGTTGCGGATTAGGCGTGGTGTGTCTGGGCTAGGTGCTCTTATGGTGTAATGGTTAGCACTCTGGACTTTGAATCCAGCGATCCGGGGTACAAGCCTAACTGCCGACTTCGCTGACTGCACTACCAATTCTCCAAGACAGCCAGAGGGCTCATCGCAGCCTTCCGCGAGAACAATAGATCCCGTGGGTATCCAAAACACGAAGAAATGCGACGTCAAAGCGAGTAGCAACCGGATGGCTCGAGGCGGGGATTGAAGCAAGCCTGGTGGCGAAAGAAGCATGCGAGCATGGCCGTAAGTGTAGGAGCACGATGATATGTGAAAGGGGTATGTGCAGCACATGTGGCATGTCCGTGAATACGTGAATTGGGTGCGATTCAAGCGGGTTGCGGATTAGGCGTGGTGTGTCTGGGCTAGGTGCTCTTATGGTGTAATGGTTAGCACTCTGGACTTTGAATCCAGCGATCCGGGGTACAAGCCTAACTGCCGACTTCGCTGACTGCACTACCAATTCTCCAAGACAGCCAGAGGGCTCATCGCAGCCTTCCGCGAGAACAATAGATCCCGTGGGTATCCAAAACACGAAGAAATGCGACGTCAAAGCGAGTAGCAACCGGATGGCTCGAGGCGGGGATTGAAGCAAGCCTGGTGGCGAAAGAAGCATGCGAGCATGGCCGTAAGTGTAGGAGCACGATGATATGTGAAAGGGGTATGTGCAGCACATGTGGCATGTCCGTGAATACGTGAATTGGGTGCGATTCGAGCGGGTTGCGGATTAGGCGTGGTGTGTCTGGGCTAGGTGCTCTTATGGTGTAATGGTTAGCACTCTGGACTTTGAATCCAGCGATCCGGGTTCAAATCCCGGTAGGGAGTTGATTTGTGCGGCGTTGCACAGCATAGTATGTAGCGATGGCCCCCAGCTGTCGTGTGGGGCTTTAGGAAAGCGTTTGAAATTTGTTTGCGGATTGGTGAGTTAGTGCTGGTCTTATGGTGTAATGGCTAGCACTCTGGACTCTGAATCCAGCGATCCGGGTTCAAATCCCGGTAGGACCTCGTTTTGCACCGCTCCTACCGGCCCCACAACGCCCCAGTTGTTGCTGCGCTGCGCACCTGCCACACGCTATAGCCGCGTCACGTTGTGTTGCCGTGGTGTGTTATATCGTGTCCCGGCGATCCGCTGCCGATTTAAGTGGTAGCTGCTGCTCTGGCAGAGCTCACCAAGCCTAAGTGCCGACTTCGCTGGCTGCACTACCAATTCTCCAAGACAGCCAAAGAGCTCGTCGCAGCCTTCCGCGAGAACAATAGACCCCGTGGATATCCAAAACACGAAGAAATGCGACGTCAAAGCGAGTAGCAACCGGATGGTTCGAGGCGGGGATTGAAGCAAGCCGGGTGGCGAAAGAAGCATGCGAGCATGGCCGTAAGTGTAGGAGCACGATGATATGTGAAAGGGGTATGTGCAGCACATGTGGCATGGCCGTGAATACGTGAATTGCGTGCGATTCGAGCGGGTTGCGGATTGGGCGTGGTGTGTCTGAGCTAGGTGCTCTTATGGTGTAATGGTTAGCACTCTGGACTTTGAATCCAGCGATCCGGGTTCAAATCCCGGTAGGAGCTTGATTTTGTGCGGCGTTGCAAGCATAGTATGTAGCGATGGCGCCAGCTGTCGTGTGGGGCTTTAGGAAAGCGTTTGAAATTTTGTTTGCGGATT
The DNA here is from genome assembly GCF_000142945.1 of Phytophthora infestans T30-4. Classification (NCBI taxonomy): domain Eukaryota; phylum Oomycota; class Peronosporomycetes; order Peronosporales; family Peronosporaceae; genus Phytophthora; species Phytophthora infestans. The sequence goes on along the minus strand of NW_003303758.1, from coordinate 432,227 downwards.
GGCGAGTTAGTGCTGGTCTTATGGTGTAATGGTTAGCACTCTGGACTCTGAATCCAGCGATTTGGGTTCAAATCCCGGTAGGACCTCGTTTTGCACCGCTTCTACCGGCCCTACAACGCCCCAGTTGTTGCTGCGTTGCGCACCTGCCACACGCTACAGCCGCGTCACGTTGTGTTGCTGTGGTGTGTTATATCGTGTCCCGGCGATCCGCTGCCGATTTAAGTGGTAGCTGCTGCTCTGGCAGAGCTCACTAAGCCTAACTGCCGACTTCGCTGACTGCACTACCAATTCTCCAAGACAGTCAGAGGTCTCATCGCAAGCCTTCCGCGAGAACAATAGATATCGTGAGTATGCAAAACACGAAGACATGCGACGTCAAAGCGAGTAGCGAACCGGATGGTTCGACGCAGGGATTGAAGCAAGCGGCGTGGCGAAAGAAGCATGCGAGCATAGCCGTAAGTGTAGGAGCACGATGATATGTGAAAGGGGTATGTGCAGCACATGTGGCATGTCCGTGAATACGTCACCTGCGTGCGATTCGAGCGCGTTGCGGATTGAGCGTGTTGTGTCTGGGCTAGGTGCTCTTATGGTGTAATGGTTAGCACTCTGGACTCTGAATCCAGCGATTTGGATTCAAATCCCGGTAGGACCTCGTTTTGCACCGCTTCTACCGGCCCTACAACGCCCCAGTTGCTGCTGCGTTGCGCACCTGCCACACGCTACAGCCGCGTCACGTTGTGTTGCCGTGGTGTGTTATATCGTGTCCCGGCGATCCGCTGCCGATTTAAGTGGTAGCTGCTGCTCTGGCAGAGCTCACCAAGCCTAACTGCCGACTTCGCTGACTGCAGTACCAATTCTCCAAGACAGCCAGAGGGTTCATCGCAGCCTTCTGCGAGAACAATTGATCCCGTGGGTATCCAAAACACGAAGAAATGCGACGTCAAAGCGAGTAGCAACCGGATGGCTCGAGGCGGGGATTGAAGCAAGCCTGGTGGCGAAAGAAGCATGCGAGCATGGCCGTAAGTGTAGGAGCACGATGATATGTGAAAGGGGTATGTGCAGCACATGTGGCATGTCCGTGAATACGTGAATTGGGTGCGATTCGAGCGGGTTGCGGATTGGGCGTGGTGTGTCTGGGCTAGGTGCTCTTATGGTGTAATGGTTAGCACTCTGGACTCTGAATCCAGCGATCCGGGTTCAAATCCCGGGTAGGACCTTCGTTTTGCACCGCTTCTACCGGCCCTACAACGCCCCAGTTGTTGCCTGCCGTTGCGCACCTGCCACACGCTACAGCCGCGTCAACGTTGTGTTTGCTGTGGTTGTGTTATATCGTGTCCCGGCGATCCGCTGCCGATTTAAGTGGTTTAGCTGCTCTGGGCTCTGGCAGAGCTCACCAAGCCTAACTGCCGAACTTCGCTGGGAACTGCACTAACCAAATTCTCCAAGACAGGCCCCAGAGGGCTCCAATTCGTGCAGCCTTCCGCGAGAACAATTGATCCCGTGGGTATCCAAAACACGAAGAAATGCGACGTCAAAGCGAGTAGCAACCGGATGGCTCGAGGCGGGGGATTGAAGCAAGCCCTGGTGGCGAAAAGAAGCATGCGAGCATGGTCCGTAAGTGTAGGAGCACGATGATATGTGAAAGGGGGTATGTGCAGCACATGGGGCATGTCCGTAAATACGTGAATTGCGTACGATTCGAGCGGGTTGCGAATTGGGCGTGTTGTGTCTGGGCTAGGTGCTCTTATGGTGTAATGGTTAGCACTCTGGACTTTGAATCCAGCGATCCGGGTTCAAATCCCGGTAGGAGCTTGATTTTGTGCGGCGTTGCAAGCATAGTATGTAGCGATGCCGCCAGCTGTCGTGTGGGGCTTTAGGAAAGCGTTTGATATTTTGTTTGCGGATTGGCGAGTTAGTGCTGGTCTTATGGTGTAATGGTCAGCACCCTGGACTCTGAATCCAGCGATTTGGGTTCAAATCCCGGTAGGACCTCGTTTTGCACCGCTTCTACCGGCCCTACAACGCCCCAGTTGTTGCTGCGTTGCGCACCTGCCACACGCTACAGCCGCGTCACGTTGTGTTGCCGTGGTGTGTTATATCGTGTCCCGGCGATCCGCTCCCGATTTAAGTGGTAGCTGCTGCTCTGGCAGAGCTCACTAAGTCTAACTGCTGACTTCGCTGACTGCACTACCAATTCTCCAAGACAGCCAGAGGGTTCATCGCAGCCTTCCGCGAGAACAATAGATCCCGTGGGTATCCATAACACGAAGAAATGCGACGTCAAAGCGAGTAGCAACCGGATGGCTCGAGGCGGGGATTGAAGCAAGCCTGGTGGCGAAAGAAGCATGCGAGCATGGCCGTAAGTGTAGGAGCACGACGATATGTGAAAGGGGTACGTGCAGCACATGTGGCATGTCCGTGAATACGTGAATTGGGTGCGATTCGAGCGGGTTGCGGATTGGGCGTGTTGTGTCTGGGCTAGGTGCTCTTATGGTGTAATGATTAGCACTCTGGACTCTGAATCCAGCGATCCGGGTTCAGATTCCGGTAGGACCTCGTTTTGCACCGCTTCTACCGGCCCTACAACGCCCCAGTTGTTGCTGCGTTGCTCACCTGCCACACGCTACAGCCGCGTCACTTTGTGTTGCCGTGGTGTGTTATATCGTGTCCCGGCGATCCGCTGCCGATTTAAGTGGTAGCTGCTGCTCTGGCAGAGCTCACCAAGCCTAACTGCCGACTTCGCTGACTGCAGTACCAATTCTCCAAGACAGCCAGAGGGTTCATCGCAGCCTCCGCGAGAACAATGGATCCCATGGGTATCCAAAACACGAAGAAATGCGACGTCAAAGCGAGTAGCAACCGGATGGTTCCAGGCGGGGATTGAAGCAAGCCGGGTGGCGAAAGAAGCATGCGAGCATAGCCGTAAGTGTAGGAGCACGATGATATGTGAAAGGGGTATGTGCAGCACATGTGGCATGTCCGTGAATACGTGAATTGCGTGCGATTCGAGCGGGCTGCGGATTGGGCGTGTTGTGTCTGAGCTAGGTGCTCTTATGGTGTAATGGTTAGCACTCTGGACTTTGAATCCAGCGATCCGGGGTCCAAATCCCGGTAGGAGCTTGGTATTGTGCGGCGTTGCAAGCATAGTATGTAGCGATGGCGCCAGCTGTCGTGTGGGGCTTTAGAAAAGCGTTTGAAATTTTGTTTGCGGATTGGTGAGCTAGTGCTGGTCTTATGGTGTAATGGTTAGCACTCTGGACTTCTGATCCAGCAATCCGGGTTTAAATCCCGGTAGGACCTCGTTTTGCACCGCTTCTACCCGGCCCTACAACGCCCCAGCTGTTGCTGCGTTGCGCACCTGCCCACACGCTACAGCCGCGTCACGTTGTGTTGCCGTGGTGTGTTATATCGTGTCCCGGCGATCCGCTGCCGATTTAAGTGGTAGCTGCTGCTCTGGCAGAGCTCACCAAGCCTAACTGCCGACTTCGCTGACTGCACTACCAATTCTCCAAGACAGCCAGAGGGTTCATCGCAGCCTTCCGCGAGAACAATTGATCCCGTGGGTATCCATAACACGAAGAAATGCGACGTCAAAGCGAGTAGCAACCGGATGGCTCGAGGCGGGGATTGAAGCAAGCCTGGTGGCGAAAGAAGCATGCGAGCATGGTCGTAAGTGTAGGAGCACGACGATATGTGAAAGGGGTATGTGCAGCACATGTGGCATGTCCGTGAATACGTGAATTGCGTGCGATTCGAGCGGGCTGCGGATTGGGCGTGTTGTGTCTGAGCTAGGTGCTCTTATGGTGTAATGGTTAGCACTCTGGACTTTGAATCCAGCGATCCGGGTTCAAATCCCGGTAGGAGCTTGGTTTTGTGCGGCGTTGCAAGCATAGTATGTAGCGATGGCGCCAGCTGTCGTGTGGGGCTTTAGGAAAGCGTTTGAAATTTTGTTTGCGGATTGGCGAGTTAGTGCTGGTCTTATGGTGTAATGGTTAGCACTCTGGACTCTGAATCCAGCGATTTGGGTTCAAATCCCGGTAGGACCTCGTTTTGCACCGCTTCTACCGGCCCTACAACGCCCCAGTTGTTGCTGCGTTGCGCACCTGCCACACGCTACAGCCGCGTCACGTTGTGTTGCTGTGGTGTGTTATATCGTGTCCCGGCGATCCGCTGCCGATTTAAGTGGTAGCTGCTGCTCTGGCAGAGCTCACCAAGCCTAACTGCCGACTTCGCTGACTGCACTACCAATTCTCCAAGACAGCCAGAGGGCTCATCGCAGCCTTCCGTGAGAACAATTGATCCCGTGGGTATCCAAAACACGAAGAAATGCGACGTCAAAGCGAGTAGCAACCGGATGGCTCGAGGCGGGGATTGAAGCAAGCCTGGTGGCGAAAGAAGCATGCGAGCATGGCCGTAGGTGTAGGAGCACGATGATATGTGAAAGGGGTATGTGCAGCACATGTGGCATGTCCGTGAATACGTGAATTGGGAGCGATTCGAGCGGGTTGCGGATTGGGCGTGTTGTGTCAGAGCTAGGTGCTCTTATGGTGTAATGGTTAGCACTCTGGACTCTGAATCCAGCGATCCGGGTTCAAATCTCGGTAGGAGCTTGATTTTGTGCGGCGTTGCAGGCATAGAATGTAGCGATGGCGCCAGCTGTCGTGTGGGGCTTTAGGAAAGCGTTTGAAATTTTGTTTGCGGATTGGTGAGTTACTGCTGGTCTTATGGTGTAATGGTTAGCACTCTGGACTCTGAATCCAGCGATCCGGGTTCAAATCCCGGTAGGACCTCGTTTTGCACCGCTTCTACCGGCCCTACAACGCCCCAGTTGTTGCTGCGTTGCGCACCTGCCACACGCTACAGCCGCGTCACGTTGTGTTGCTGTGGTGTGTTATATCGTGTCCCGGCGATCCGCTGCCGATTTAAGTGGTAGCTGCTGCTCTGGCAGAGCTCACCAAGCCTAACTGCCGACTTCGCTGACTGCACTACCAATTCTCCAAGACAGCCAGAGGGCTCATCGCAGCCTTCCGCGAGAACAATTGATCCCGTGGGTATCCAAAACACGAAGAAATGCGACGTCAAAGCGAGTAGCAACCGGATGGCTCGAGGCGGGGATTGAAGCAAGCCTGGTGGCGAAAGAAGCATGCGAGCATGGCCGTAAGTGTAGGAGCACGACGATATGTGAAAGGGGTACGTGCAGCACATGTGGCATGTCCGTGCATACGTGAATTGGGTGCGATTCGAGCGGGTTGCGGATTGGGCGTGTTGTGTCAGAGCTAGGTGCTCTTATGGTGTAATGGTTAGCACTCTGGACTCTGAATCCAGCGATCCGGGTTCAAATCCCGGTAGGAGCTTGATTTTGTGCGGCGTTGCAGGCATAGAATGTAGCGATGGCGCCAGCTGTCGTGTGGGGCTTTAGGAAAGCGTTTGAAATTTTGTTTGCGGATTGGTGAGTTAGTGCTGGTCTTATGGTGTAATCGTTAGCACTCTGGACTCTGAATCCAGCGATCCGGGTTCAAATCCCGGTAGGAGCTTGATTTTGTGCGGTTGCAAGCATAGAATGTAGCGATGGCGCCAGCTGTCGTGTGGGGCTTTGAGAAAGCGTTTGAAATTTTGTTTGCGGATTGGTGAGTTAGTGCTGGTCTTATGGTGTAATGGTTAGCACTCTGGACTCTGAATCCAGCGATCCGGGTTCAAATCCCGGTAGGACCTCGTTTTGCACCGCTTCTACCGGCCCTACAACGCCCCAGCTGTTGCTGCGTTGCGCACCTGCCACACGCTACAGCCGCTGGGGAGCGCCAGGAGTGGAGGAAAGTGCGCGTCCGAGACGTCGGTTTTGATGCGGTTTGGCGTGGTATCTTGCCCGAGTGGTCTAAGGGGGCGGACTTAAGATCCGCTACACATACCAGTCTGCGTGGGTTCAAACCCCACAGATACCAAAGCTATCCTTCTACACCTTGTGGTGCTCTGTGCGGCGCAGCGTGTATTCGCGCTGTGCGACTTGAGAAGGATGTGTGCTGCTGCACTTTGCCATCGGTAATTTATTTTGCGCACGAGCCAGAGACATGGGCCACCTGGTAATTTATGGCTGATAACCCTGTGTGGGTGAGCTGGACGCGTGATATTGCTAGGGACTGATGTCGGACAGATTGGGTGTGGGAGTATTTTATGGTGTCACTTCTTGAGAGATGTTGCGGTGTCCCCGGGCAGGCGAGAAGCAGCCCATGAGCTGCGTGCTGTCGACGTGCAAGGATAAATGAGGTTGCGCTGTCGTGGAGAGCGCCAGGAGTGGAGGAAAGTGCGCGTGCGAGACGTCGGTTTTGGTGCGGTTTGGCGTGGTATCTTGCTAAGGGGGCGGACTTAAGATCCGCTAGACATACCAGTCTGTGTGGGTTCAAACCCCACAGATACCAAAGCTATCCTTCTACACCTTGTGGTGTTGTGTGCGGCGAAGCGTGGACTCGTGCTGTGTGACTTGTGAAGGATGTGTGCTTCTTGTACTTTGCCACCGGTAAAATATTTTTTCCTCACTAGCCAGATAACATGGGCGCACCTGGGTACTCTATGGGGTGATGACCCTGTGTGGGTGAGCTGGAACTGTGATTTGCCTAGGGACTGACGTCTGACAGATTGGTGTGGGGAGAAGTTAATGGTGTCACTTCCTTGAAAAGATGTTGCGGTGTCCCTGGGCAGGCGAGAACGCAACCCATGAGCTTGCGCGCTGTCCACGTGCAAGTATAATTGATGTTGTGCCTGTCCTGGGCATGCCAAGATTGGAGGAAAGTGCTCGTGCCGAGACCTCCGGTTTTGATGCATTTTGGCCGTGTTATCTTGCCCGATTGGTCTAAGGGGCGGAACTTAAAATCCCTCTATACATACCATTTCGTGTGGGTTTCAAACCGCCCCTAATATATAAATCCATTCTTTTCTCCCCTTTGTGGTGTCGTGGCGCGGCGGCGCCC
>NW_003303758.1:398869-423419 GCF_000142945.1 Phytophthora infestans T30-4 | reverse complement strand
CGGCGCTAGCAAGACTAATTTAGTAGGCGGAGGGCCCCCAGACTTCCGGTGTGGAGCCTTCAGGAAAGGCATTGAAATTTTGTTTGCGGATTTGGTGGACGTAGTGGCTGGGTCTTATGGTGTAAATGGTTAGCCCCTCTGGACTTCTGAATCCCGCGGATCCGGGTTCAAAATCCCGGGTAGGACCTTCGTTTTGCACCGCTTCTACCGGCCCCTACAACGGCTCTAGTTGTGGCGGCGCTGCGCACCTGCCCACACGCTACCAGCCGCGTCACGTTGGTGTGGCCGTGGTGTGTTATATCGTGTCCCGGCGATCCGCTGCCGATTTAAGTGGTAGCTGCTGCTCTGGCAGAGCTCACCAAGCCTAACTGCCGACTTCGCTGACTGCACTACCAATTCTCCAAGACAGCCAGAGGGCTCATCGCAGCCTTCCGCGAGAACAATAGATCCCGTGGGTATCCAAAACACGAAGAAATGCGACGTCAAAGCGAGTAGCAACCGGATGGCTCGAGGCGGGGATTGAAGCAAGCCTGGTGGCGAAAGAAGCATGCGAGCATGGCCGTAAGTGTAGGAGCACGACGATATGTGAAAGGGGTATGTGCAGCACATGTGGCATGTCCATGAATACGTGAATTGCGTGCGATTCGAGCGGGTTGCGGATTGGGCGTGTTGTGTCTGAGCTAGGTGCTCTTATGGTGTAATGGTTAGCCATCTGGACTTTGAATCCAGCGATCCGGGTTCAAATCCCGGTAGGAGCTTGATTTTGTGCGGCGTTGCAAGCATAGTATGTAGCGATGGCGCCAGCTGTCGTGTGGGGCTTTAGGAAAGCGTTTGAAAATTTGTTTGCGGATTGGTGAGTTAGTGCTGGTCTTATGGTGAAATGGTTACCACTCTGGACTCTGAATCCAGCGATCCGGGTTCAAATCCCGGTAGGACCTCGTTTTGCACCGCTTCTACCGGCCCTACAACGCCCCAGCTGTTGCTGCGTTGCGCACCTGCCACACGCTACAGCCGCGTCACGTTGTGTTGCCGTGGTGTGTTATATCGTGTCCCGGCGATCCGCTGCCGATTTAAGTGGTAGCTGCTGCTCTGGCAGAGCTCACCAAGCCTAACTGCCGACTTCGCTGACTGCACTACCAATTCTCCAAGACAGCCAGAGGGTTCATCGCAGCCTTCCGCGAGAACAATAGATCCCGTGGGTATCCATAACACGAAGAAATGCGACGTCAAAGCGAGTAGCAACCGGATGGCTCGAGGCGGGGATTGAAGCAAGCCTGGTGGCGAAAGAAGCATGCGAGCATGGCCGTAAGTGTAGGAGCACGATGATATGTGAAAGGGGTATGTGCAGCACATGTGGCATGTCCGTGAATACGTGAATTGCGTGCGATTCGAGCGGGTTGCGGATTGGGCGTGTTGTGTCTGAGCTAGGTGCTCTTATGGTGTAATGGTTAGCACTCTGGACTTTGAATCCAGCGATCCGGGTTCAAATCCCGGTAGGAGCTTGATTTTGTGCGGCGTTGCAGGCATAGAATGTAGCGATGGCGCCAGCTGTCGTGTGGGGCTTTAGGAAAGCGTTTGAAATTTTGTTTGCGGATTGGTGAGTTACTGCTGGTCTTATGGTGTAATGGTTAGCACTCTGGACTCTGAATCCAGCGATCCGGGTTCAAATCCCGGTAGGACCTCGTTTTGCACCGCTTCTACCGGCCCTACAACGCCCCAGTTGTTGCTGCGTTGCGCACCTGCCACACGCTACAGCCGCGTCACGTTGTGTTGCTGTGGTGTGTTATATCGTGTCCCGGCGATCCGCTGCCGATTTAAGTGGTAGCTGCTGCTCTGGCAGAGCTCACCAAGCCTAACTGCCGACTTCGCTGACTGCACTACCAATTCTCCAAGACAGCCAGAGGGCTCATCGCAGCCTTCCGCGAGAACAATTGATCCCGTGGGTATCCAAAACACGAAGAAATGCGACGTCAAAGCGAGTAGCAACCGGATGGCTCGAGGCGGGGATTGAAGCAAGCCTGGATGAAGAAAAAAGCATGCGAGCATGGCCGTAAGTGTAGGAGCTAGATGATATGTGAAAGGGGTATGTGCAGCACAAGGAGGCATGTCCGTGAATACGTGAATTGCGTGCGATTCGAGCAGGTTCCGGAATCGGGGCGTGGGTGGGGTCTGGGGCTAGGTGCTCTTATGGTGTAATGGTTACACTCTGGACTCTGAATCCAGCGATCCGGGTTCAAATCCCGGTAGGACCTCGTTTTGCACCGCTCCTACCGCCCCCACAACGCCCCAGTTGTTGCTGCGCTGCGCACCTGCCACACGCTATAGCCGCGTCACGCTGAGTTGCCGTGGTGTGTTGTATCGTGTCCCGGCGATCCGCTGCCGATTTAAGTGGTAGCTGCTGCTCTGGCAGAGCTCACCAAGCCTAACTGCCGACTTCGCTGACTGCACTACCATTCTCCAAGACAGCCAGAGAGTCTCGTCGCAGCTTTCCGCGGAAAACATTAGACCGCGTGAGATATCCAAAACAGGAAGAAAATGCGAGGTTCAAAGGGGAGTAGCAACCGGATGGTTCGAGGCGGGGATTGGAGCAAGTCGGGTGGCGAAAGAAGCATGCGAGCATGGACGTAAGTGTAGGAGCACGATGATATGTGAAAGGGGTATGTGCAGCACATGGGGCATGTCCGTGAATACGTGAATTGCGTGCGATTCGAGCGGGTTCCGGATTGGGCGTGGTGTGTCTGGGCTAGGTGCTCTTATGGTGTAATGGTTAGCACTCTGGACTTTGAATTCAGCGATCCGGGTTCAAATCCCGGTAGGACCTCGTTTTGCACCGCTTCTACCGGCCCTACAACGCCCCAGTTGTTGCTGCGTTGCGCACCTGCCACACGCTACAGCCGCGTCACGTTGTGTTGCCGTGGTGTGTTATATCGTGTCCCGGCGATCCGCTGCCGATTTAAGTGGTAGCTGCTGCTCTGGCAGAGCTCACCAAGCCTAACTGCCGACTTCGCTGACTGCACTACCAATTATCCAAGACAGCCAGAGGGCTCATCGCAGCCTTCCGCGAGAACAATAGATCCCGTGGGTATCCAAAACACGAAGAAATGCGACGTCAAAGCGAGTAGCAACCGGATGGCTCGAGGCGGGGATTGAAGCAAGCCTGGTGGCGAAAGAAGCATGCGAGCATGGCCGTAAGTGTAGGAGCACGACGATATGTGAAAGTGGTATGTGCAGCACATGTGGCATGTCCATGAATACGTGAATTGCGTGCGATTCGAGCGGGTTGCGGATTGGGCGTGTTGTGTCTAAGCTAGGTGCTCTTATGGTGTAATGGTTAGCACTCTGGACTTTGAATCCAGCGATCCGGGTTCAAATCCCGGCAGGAGCTTGATTTTGTGCGGCGTTGCAAGCATAGTATGTAGCGATGGCGCCAGCTGTCGTGTGGGGCTTTAGGAAAGCGTTTGAAATTTTGTTTGCGGATTGGTGAGTTAGTGCTGGTCTTATGGTGTAATGGTTAGCACTCTGGACTCTGAATCCAGCGATCCGGGTTCAAATCCCGGTAGGACCTCGTTTTGCACCGCTTCTACCGGCCCTACAACGCCCCAGTTTGTTGCTGCGTTGCGCACCTGCCACACGCTACACCCGCGTCACGATGTGTTGCCGTGGTGTGTTATATCGTGTCCCGGGCGAGCGGTTGCCGATTTAGTGGTAGTTGCTGCTCTGGCAGAGCTCATCAAGCCTGAACTGCGACTTCGCTGACTGCACTACCAATTCTCCAAGACAGCCAGAGGGTTCATCGCAGCCTTCCGCGAGAACAATTGATCCCGTGGGTATCCAAAACACGAAGAAATGCGACGTCAAAGCGAGTAGCAACCGGATGGTCTCGAGGCGGGGGATTGAAGCAAGCCTGGTGGCGAAAGAAGCATGCGAGCATGGCCCGTAAGTGTAGGGAGCACGACGATATGTGAAAGGGGTATGCGCAGCACATGGTGGCATGTCCCGTGAATACGTTGAATTAGGGTGCGATTCGAGCGGGTTGCGGATTAGGGCGTTGTTGTGTCTGAGCTAGGTGCTCTTATGGTGTAATGGTTAGCACTCTGGACTTTGAATCCAGCGATCCGGGTTCAAATCCCGGTAGGAGCTTGATTTTGTGCGGCGTTGCAGGCATAGAATGTAGCGATGGCGCCAGCTGTCGTGTGGGGCTTTAGGAAAGCGTTTGAAATTTTGTTTGCGGATTGGTGAGTTAGTGCTGGTCTTATGGTGTAATGGTTAGCACTCTGGACTCTGAATCCAGCGATCCGGGTTCAAATCCCGGTAGGACCTCGTTTTGCACCGCTTCTACCGGCCCTACAACGCCCCAGTTGTTGCCGCGTTGCGCACCTGCCACACGCTACAGCCGCGTCACGTTGTGTTGCCGTGGTGTGTTATATCGTGTCCCGGCGATCCGCTGCCGATTTAAGTGGTAGCTGCTGCTCTGGCAGAGCTCACCAAGCCTAACTGCCGACTTCGCTGACTGCACTACCAATTCTCCAAGACAGCCAGAGGGTTCATCGCAGCCTTCCGCGAGAGCAATTGATCCCGTGGGTATCCAAAACACGAAGAAATGCGACGTCAAAGCGAGTAGCAACCGGATGGCTCGAGGCGGGGATTGAAGCAAGCCTGGTGGCGAAAGAAGCATGCGAGCATGGCCGTAAGTGTAGGAGCACGACGATATGTGAAAGGGGTACGTGCAGCACATGTGGCATGTCCGTGAATACGTGAATTGGGTGCCATTCGAGCGGGTTGCGGATTGGGCGTGGTGTGTCTGGACTAGGTGCTCTTATGGTGTAATGATTAGCACTCTGGACTTTGAATCCAGCGATCCGGGTTCAAATCCCGGTAGGAGCTTGATTTTGTGCGGCGTTGCAGGCATAGAATGTAGCGATGGCGCCAGCTGTCGTGTGGGGCTTTAGGAAAGCGTTTGAAATTTTGTTTGCGGATTGGTGAGTTACTGCTGGTCTTATGGTGTAATGGTTAGCACTCTGGACTCTGAATCCAGCGATCCGGGTTCAAATCCCGGTAGGACCTCGTTTTGCACCGCTTCTACCGGCCCTACAACGCCCCAGTTGTTGCTGCGTTGCGCACCTGCCACACTCTACAGCCGCGTCACGTTGTGTTGCTGTGGTGTGTTATATCGTGTCCCGGCGATCCGCTGCCGATTTAAGTGGTAGCTGCTGCTCTGGCAGAGCTCATCAAGCCTAACTGCCGACTTCGCTGACTGCACTACCAATTCTCCAAGACAGCCAGAGGGTTCATCGCAGCCTTCCGCGAGAGCAATTGATCCCGTGGGTATCCAAAACACGAAGAAATGCGACGTCAAAGCGAGTAGCAACCGGATGGCTCGAGGCGGGGATTGAAGCAAGCCTGGTGGCGAAAGAAGCATGCGAGCATGGCCGTAAGTGTAGGAGCACGACGATATGTGAAAGGGGTACGTGCAGCACATGTGGCATGTCCGTGAATACGTGAATTGGGTGCGATTCGAGCGGGTTGCGGATTGGGCGTGTTGTGTCAGAGCTAGGTGCTCTTATGGTGTAATGGTTAGCACTCTGGACTTTGAATCCAGCGATCCGGGTTCAAATCCCGGTAGGAGCTTGATTTTGTGCGGCGTTGCAGGCATAGAATGTAGCGATGGCGCCAGCTGTCGTGTGGGGCTTTAGGAAAGCGTTTGAAATTTTGTTTGCGGATTGGTGAGTTAGTGCTGGTCTTATGGTGAATGGTTAGCACTCTGGACTCTGAATCCAGCGATCCGGGTTCAAATCCCGGTAGGAGCTTGGTTTTGTGCGGCGTTGCAGGCATAGAATGTAGCGATGGCGCCAGCTGTCGTGTGGGGCTTTAGGAAAGCGTTTGAAATCTTGTTTGCGGACTGGTGAGTTAGTGCTGGTCTTATGGTGTAATGGTTAGCACTCTGGACTCTGAATCCAGCGATCCGGGTTCAAATCCCGGTAGGGCCTCGTTTTGCACCGCTTCTACCGGCCCTACAACGCCCCAGTTGTTGCTGCGTTGCGCACCTGCCACACGCTACAGCCGCGTCACGTTGTGTTGCCGTGGTGTGTTATATCGTGTCCCGGCGATCCGCTGCCGATTTAAGTGGTAGCTGCTGCTCTGGCAGAGCTCACCAAGCCTAACTGCCGACTTCGCTGACTGCACTACCAATTCTCCAAGACAGCCAGAGGGCTCATCGCAGCCTTCCGCGAGAACAATAGATCCCGTGGGTATCCAAAACACGAAGAAATGCGACGTCAAAGCGAGTAGCAACCGGATGGTTCGAGGCGGGGATTGAAGCAAGCCGGGTGGCGAAAGAAGCATGCGAGCATGGCCGTAAGTGTAGGAGCACGATGATATGTGAAAGGGGTATGTGCAGCACATGTGGCATGTCCGTGAATACGTGAACTGCGTGCGGCTCGAGGGGGTTGCGGATTGGGCGTGGTGTGTCTGGGATAGGTGCTCTTATGGTGTAATGGTTAGCACTCTGGACTCTGAATCCAGCGATCCGTGTTCAAATCCCGGTAGGACCTCGTTTTGCACCGCTTCTACCGGCCCTACAACGCCCCAGTTGTTGCTGCGTTGCGCACCTGCCACACGCTACAGCCGCGTCACGTTGTGTTGCCGTGGTGTGTGATATCGTGTCCCGGCGATCCGCTGCCGATTTAAGTGGTAGCTGCTGCTCTGGCAGAGCTCACCAAGCCTAACTGCCGACTTCGCTGACTGCACTACCAATTCTCCAAGACAGCCAGAGGGTTCATCGCAGCCTTCCGCGAGAACAATTGATCCCGTGGGTATCCAAAACACGAAGAAATGCGACGTCAAAGCGAGTAGCAAACCGGATGGCTCGAGGCGGGGATTGAAGCAAGCCTGGTGGCGAAAGAAGCATGCGAGCATGGCCGTAAGTGTAGGACCACGATGATATGTGAAAGGGGTATGTGCAGCACATGTGGCATGTCCGTGAATACGTGAATTGCGTGCGATTCGAGCGGGCTCCGGATTGGGCGTGGTGTGTCCGGGCTAGGTGCTCTTATGGTGTAATGGGTTAGCACTCTGGACTCTGAATCCAGCGATCCGGGTTCAAATCCCGGTAGGACCTCGTTTTGCACCGCTTCTACCGGCCCTACAACGCCCCAGTTGTTGCTGCGTTGCGCACCTGCCACACGCTACAGCCGCGTCACGTTGTGGTTGCTGTGGTGTGTTATATCGTGTCCCGGCGATCCGCTGCCGATTTAAGTGGTAGCTGCTGCTCTGGCAGAGCTCACCAAGCCTAACTGCCGACTTCGCTGACTGCACTACCAATTCTCCAAGACAGCCAGAGGGTTCATCGCAGCCTTCCGCGAGAACAATTGATCCCGTGGGTATCCAAAACACGAAGAAATGCGACGTCAAAGCGAGTAGCAACCGGATGGCTCGAGGCGGGGATTGAAGCAAGCCTGGTGGCGAAAGAAGCATGCGAGCATGGCCGTAAGTGTAGGAGCACGACGATATGTGAAAGGGGTACGTGCAGCACATGTGGCATGTCCGTGAATACGTGAATTGGGTGCGATTCGAGCGGGTTGCGGATTGGGCGTGTTGTGTCTGGGCTAGGTGCTCTTATGGTGTAATGGTTAGCACTCTGGACTCTGAATCCAGCGATCCGGGTTCAAATCCCGGTAGGAGCTTGATTTTGTGCGGCGTTGCAGGCATAGAATGTAGCGATGGCGCCAGCTGTCGTGTGGGGCTTTAGGAAAGCGTTTGAAATTTTGTTTGCGGATTGGTGAGTTAGTGCTGGTCTTATGGTGTAATGGTTAGCACTCTGGACTCTGAATCCAGCGATCCGGGTTCAAATCCCGGTAGGACCTCGTTTTGCACCGCTTCTACCGGCCCTACAACGCCCCAGTTGTTGCTGCGTTGCGCACCTGCCACACGCTACAGCCGCGTCACGTTGTGTTGCCGTGGTGTGTTGTATCATGTCCCGGCGATCCGCTGCCGATTTAAGTGGTAGCTGCTGCTCTGGCAGAGCTCACCAAGTCTAACTGCCGACTTCGCTGACTGCACTACCAATTCTCCAAGACAGCCAGAGGGTTCATCGCAGCCTTCCGCGAGAACAATTGATCCCGTGGGTATCCAAAACACGAAGAAATGCGACGTCAAAGCGAGTAGCAACCGGATGGCTCGAGGCGGGGATTGAAGCAAGCCTGGTGGCGAAAGAAGCATGCGAGCATGGCCGTAAGTGTAGGAGCACGACGATATGTGAAAGGGGTATGTGCAGCACATGTGGCATGTCCGTGAATACGTGAATCGCGTGCGATTCGAGCGGGTTGCGAATTAGGCGTGTTGTGTCTGAGCTAGGTGCTCTTATGGTGTAATGGTTAGCACTCTGGACTTTGAATCCAGCGATCCGGGTTCAAATCCCGGTAGGAGCTTGATTTTGTGCGGCGTTGCAAGCATAGTATGTAGCGATGGCGCCAGCTGTCGTGTGGGGCTTTAGGAAAGCGTTTGAAATTTTGTTTGCGGATTGGTGAGTTAGTGCTGGTCTTATGGTGTAATGGTTAGCACTCTGGACTCTGAATCCAGCGATCCGGGCTCAAATCCCGGTAGGACCTCGTTTTGCACCGCTTCTACCGGCCCTACAACGCCCCAGTTGTTGCTGCGTTGCGCACCTGCCACACGCTACAGCCGCGTCACGTTGTGTTGCCGTGGTGTGTTGTATCGTGTCCCGGCGATCCGCTGCCGATTTAAGTGGTAGCTGCTGCTCTGGCAGAGCTCACCATGCTTAACTGCCGACTTCGCTGACTGCACTACCAATTCTCCAAGACAGCCAGAGGGTTCATCGCAGCCTTCCGCGAGAACAATTGATCCCGTGGGTATCCATAACACGAAGAAATGCGACGTCAAAGCGAGTAGCAACCGGATGGCTCGAGGCGGGGATTGAAGCAAGCCTGGTGGCGAAAGAAGCACGCGAGCATGGCCGTAAGTGTAGGAGCACGACGATATGTGAAAGGGGTATGTGCAGCACATGTGGCATGTCCGTGAATACGTGAATTGCGTGCGATTCGAGCGGGTTGCGGATTGGGCGTGTTGTGTCTGAGCTAGGTGCTCTTATGGTGTAATGGGTTAGCACTCTGGACTTTGAATCCAGCGATCCGGGTTCAAATCCCGGTAGGAGCTTGGTTTTGTGCGGCGTTGCAGACATAGAATGTAGCGATGGCGCCAGCTGTCGTGTGGGGCTTTAGGAAAGCGTTTGAAATTTTGTTTGCGGATTGGTGAGTTAGTGCTGGTCTTATGGTGTAATGGTTAGCACTCTGGACTCTGAATCCAGCGATCCGGGCTCAAATCCCGGTAGGACCTCGTTTTGCACCGCTCCTACCGGCCCCACAACGCCCCAGTTGTTGCTGCGTTGCGCACCTGCCACACGCTACAGCCGCGTCACGTTGTGTTGCCATGGTGTGTTATATCGTGTCCCGGCGATCCGCTGCCGATTTAAGTGGTAGCTGCTGCTCTGGCAGAGCTCACCAAGCCTAACTGCCGACTTCGCTGACTGCACTACCAATTATCCAAGACAGCCAGAGGGCTCATCGCAGCCTTCCGCGAGAGCAATAGATCCCGTGGGTATCCAAAACACGAAGAAATGCGACGTCAAAGCGAGTAGCAACCGGATGGCTCGAGGCGGGGATTGAAGCAAGCCTGGTGGCGAAAGAAGCATGCGAGCATGGCCGTAAGTGTAGGAGCACGACGATATGTGAAAGGGGTATGTGCAGCACATGTGGCATGTCCATGAATACGTGAATTGCGTGCGATTCGAGCGGGTTGCGGATTGGGCGTGTTGTGTCTGAGCTAGGTGCTCTAATGGTGTAATGGTTAGCACTCTGGACTTTGAAATCCAGCGATCCGGGTTCAAATCCCGGTAGGAGCTTGATTTTGTGCGGGCGTTGCAAGACATAGTATGTAGCGATGGCGCCCAGCTGTGCGTGTGGGGCCTTTAGGAAAGCGTTTGAAATTTTGTTTGCGGATTGGTGAGTTAGTGCTGGTCTTATGGTGTAATGGTTAGCACTCTGGACTCTGAATCCAGCGATCCGGGTTCAAATCCCGATAGGACCTCGTTTTGCACCGCTCCTACCGGCCCCACAACGCCCCAGTTGTTGCTGCGTTGCGCACCTGCCACACGCTACAGCCGCATCACGTTGTGTTGCCGTGGTGTGTTATATCGTGTCCCGGCGATCCGCTGCCGATTTAAGTGGTAGCTGCTGCTCTGGCAGAGCTCACCAAGCCTAACTGCCGACTTCGCTGACTGCACTACCAATTCTCCAAGACAGCCAGAGGGCTCATCGCAGCCTTCCGCGAGAACAATAGATCCCGTGGGTATCCATAACACGAAGAAATGCGACGTCAAAGCGAGTAGCAACCGGATGGTTCGAGGCGGGGATTGAAGCAAGCCGGGTGGCGAAAGAAGCATGCGAGCATGGCCGTAAGTGTAGGAGCACGATGATATGTGAAAGGGGTATGTGCAGCACATGGGGCATGTCCGTGAATACGTGAATTGCGTGCGATTCGAGCGGGTTCCGGATTGGGCGTGGTGTGTCTGGGCTAGGTGCTCTTATGGTGTAATGGTTAGCACTCTGGACTTTGAATCCAGCGATCCGGGTTCAAATCCCGGTAGGAGCTTGATTTTGTGCGGCGTTGCAAGCATAGTATGTAGCGATGGCGCCAGCTGTCGTGTGGGGCTTTAGGAAAGCGTTTGAAATTTTGTTTGCGGATTGGTGAGTTAGTGCTGGTCTTATGGTGTAATGGTTAGCACTCTGGACTCTGAATCCAGCGATCCGGGTTCAAATCCCGGTAGGACCTCGTTTTGCACCGCTCCTACCGGCCCCACAACGCCCCAGTTGTTGCTGCGCTGCGCACCTGCCACACGCTACAGCCGCGTCACGTTGTGTTGCCGTGGTGTGTTATATCGTGTCCCGGCGATCCGCTGCCGATTTAAGTGGTAGCTGCTGCTCTGGCAGAGCTCACCAAGCCTAACTGCCGACTTCGCTGACTGCACTACCAATTCTCCAAGACAGCCAGAGGGCTCATCGCAGCCTTCCGCGAGAACAATAGATCCCGTGGGTATCCAAAACACGAAGAAATGCGACGTCAAAGCGAGTAGCAACCGGATGGCTCGAGGCGGGGATTGAAGCAAGCCTGGTGGCGAAAGAAGCATGCGAGCATGGCCGTAAGTGTAGGAGCACGACGATATGTGAAAGTGGTATGTGCAGCACATGTGGCATGTCCATGAATACGTGAATTGCGTGCGATTCGAGCGGGTTGCGGATTGGGCGTGTTGTGTCTGAGCTAGGTGCTCTTATGGTGTAATGGTTAGCACCCTGGACTTTGAATCCAGCGATCCGGGTTCAAACCCCGGTAGGAGCTTGATTTTGTGCGGCGTTGCAAGCATAGTATGTAGCGATGGCGCCAGCTGTCGTGTGGGGCTTTAGGAAAGCGTTTGAAATTTTGTTTGCGGATTGGTGAGTTAGTGCTGGTCTTATGGTGTAATGGTTAGCACTCTGGACTCTGAATCCAGCGATCCGGGCTCAATTCCCGGTAGGACCTCGTTTTGCACCGCTTCTACCGGCTCTACAACGCACCAGTTGTTGCTGCGTTGCGCACCTGCCACACGCTACAGCCGCGTCACGTTGTGTTGCCGTGGTGTGTTATATCGTGTCCCGGCGATCCGCTGCCGATTTAAGTGGTAGCTGCTGCTCTGGCAGAGCTCACCAAGCCTAACTGCCGACTTCGCTGACTGCACTACCAATTCTCCAAGACAGCCAGAGGGTTCATCGCAGCCTTCCGCGAGAACAATTGATCCCGTGGGTATCCATAACACGAAGAAATGCGACGTCAAAGCGAGTAGCAACCGGATGGCTCGAGGCGGGGATTGAAGCAAGCCTGGTGGCGAAAGAAGCATGCGAGCATGGCCGTAAGTGTAGGAGCACGACGATATGTGAAAGGGGTATGTGCAGCACATGTGGCATGTCCGTAAATACGTGAATTGCGTGCGATTCGAGCGGGTTGCGGATTGGGCGTGTTGTGTCTGAGCTAGGTGCTCTTATGGTGTAATGGTTAGCACTCTGGACTTTGAATCCAGCGATCCGGGTTCAAATCCCGGCAGGAGCTTGATTTTGTGCGGCGTTGCAAGCATAGTATGTAGCGATGGCGCCAGCTGTCGTGTGGGGCTTTAGGAAAGCGTTTATAATTTTGTTTGCGGATTGGCGAGATAGTGCTGGTCTTATGGTGTAATGGTTAGCACTCTGGACTCTGAATCCAGCGATCCGGGTTCAAATCCCGGTAGGACCTCGTTTTGCACCGCTTCTACCGGCCCTACAACGCCCCAGTTGTTGCTGCGTTGCGCACCTGCCACACGCTACAGCCGCGTCACGTTGTGTTGCCGTGGTGTGTTATATCGTGTCCCGGCGATCCGCTGCCGATTTAAGTGGTAGCTGCTGCTCTGGCAGAGTTCACCAAGCCTAACTGCCGACTTCGCTGACTGCACTACCAATTCTCCACGACAGCCAGAGGGCTCATCTCAGCCTTCCGCGAGAACAATAGATCCCGTGGGTATCCATAACACGAAGAAATGCGACGTCAAAGCGAGTAGCAACCGGATGGCTCGAGGCGGGGATTGAAGCAAGCCTGGTGGCGAAAGAAGCATGCGAGCATGGCCGTAAGTGTAGGAGCACGACGATATGTGAAAGGGGTATGTGCAGCACATGTGGCATGTCCGTGAATATGTGAATTGCGTGCGATGCGAGCGGGTTGCGGATTGGGCGTGTTGTGTCTGAGCTAGGTGCTCTTATGGTGTAATGGTTAGCACTCTGGACTTTGAATCCAGCGATCCGGGTTCAAATCCCGGTAGGAGCTTGATTTTGTGCGGCGTTGCAAGCATAGTATGTAGCGATGGCGCCAGCTGTCGTGTGGGGCTTTAGGAAAGCGTTTGAAATTTTGTTTGCGGATTGGCGAGATAGTGCTGGTCTTATGGTGTAATGGTTAGCACTCTGGACTCTGAATCCAGCGATCCGGGTTCAAATCCCGGTAGGACCTCGTTTTGCACCGCTTCTACCGGCCCTACAACGCCCCAGTTGTTGCTGCGTTGCGCACCTGCCACACGCTACAGCCGCGTCACGTTGTGTTGCCGTGGTGCGTTATATCGTGTCCCGGCGATCCGCTGCCGATTTAAGTGGTAGCTGCTGCTCTGGCAGAGCTCACCAAGCCTAACTGCCGACTTCGCTGACTGCACTACCAATTCTCCAAGACAGCCAGAGGGTTCATCGCAGCCTTCCGCGAGAACAATTGATCCCGTGGGTATCCAAAACACGAAGAAATGCGACGTCAAAGCGAGTAGCAACCGGATGGCTCGAGGCGGGGATTGAAGCAAGCCTGGTGGCGAAAGAAGCATGCGAGCATGGCCGTAAGTGTAGGAGCACGACGATATGTGGAAGGGGTATGTGCAGCACATGTGGCATGTCCGTGAATACGTGCATCGCGTGCGAATCGAGCGGGTTGCGAATTAGGCGTGTTGTGTCTGAGCTAGGTGCTCTTTTGGTGTAATGGTTAGCACTCTGGACTTTGAATCCAGCGATTCCGGGTTCAAATCCCGGCAGGAGCTTGATTTTGTGCGGCGTTGCAAGCATAGTATGTAGCGATGGCGCCAGCTGTCGTGTGGGGCTTTAGGAAAGCGTTTGAAATTTTGTTTGCGGATTGGTGAGTTAGTGCTGGTCTTATGGTGTAATGGTTAGCACTCTGGACTCTGAATCCAGCGATCCGGGTTCAAATCCCGGTAGGACCTCGTTTTGCACCGCTTCTACCGGCCCTACAACGCCCCAGTTGTTGCTGCGTTGCGCACCTGCCACACGCTACAGCCGCGTCACGTTGTGTTGCCGTGGTGTGTTGTATCGTGTCCCGGCGATCCGCTGCCGATTTAAGTGGTAGCTGCTGCTCTGGCAGAGCTCACCAAGTCTAACTGCCGACTTCGCTGACTGCACTACCAATTCTCCAAGACAGCCAGAGGGTTCATCGCAGCCTTCCGCGAGAACAATAGATCCCGTGGGTATCCAAAACACGAAGAAATGCGACGTCAAAGCGAGTAGCAACCGGATGGCTCGAGGCGGGGATTGAAGCAAGCCTGGTGGCGAAAGAAGCATGCGAGCATGGCCGTAAGTGTAGGAGCACGACGATATGTGAAAGTGTGATGTGCAGCACATGTGGCATGTCGGCGAATACGTGAATCGCGTGCGATTCGAGCGGGTTGCGAATTAGGGCGTGTTGATGTCTGAGCTAGGTGCTCTTTATGGTGTAATGGTTAGCACTCTGGACTGTGAATCCAGCGATCCGGGTTCAAATCCCGGTAGGAGCTTGATTTTGTGCGGCGTTGCAGGCATATTATGTAGCGATGGCGCCAGCTGTCGTGTGGGGCTTTAGGAAAGCGTTTGAAATTTTGTTTGCGGATTGGTGAGTTAGTGCTGGTCTTATGGTGTAATGGTTAGCACTCTGGACTCTGAATCCAGCGATCCGGGTTCAAATCCCGGTAGGACCTCGTTTTGCACCGCTTCTACCGGCCCTACAACGCCCCAGTTGTTGCTGCGTCGCGCACCTGCCACACGCTACAGCCGCGTCACGTTGTGTTGCCGTGGTGTGTTGTATCGTGTCCCGGCGATCCGCTGCCGATTTAAGTGGTAGCTGCTGCTCTGGCAGAGCTCACCAAGCCTAACTGCCGACTTCGCTGACTGCACTACCAATTCTCCAAGACAGCCAGAGGGCTCATCGCAGCCTTCCGCGAGAACAATGGATCCCGTGGGTATCCAAAACACGAAGAAATGCGACGTCAAAGCGAGTAGCAACCGGATGGCTCGAGGCGGGGATTGAAGCAAGCCTGGTGGCGAAAGAAGCATGCGAGCATGGCCGTAAGTGTAGGAGCACGACGATATGTGGAAGGGGTATGTGCAGCACATGTGGCATGTCCGTGAATACGTGAATCGCGTGCGATTCGAGCGGGTTGCGAATTAGGCGTGTTGTGTCTGAGCTAGGTGCTCTTATGGTGCAATGGTTAGCACTCTGGACTTTGAATCCAGCGATCCGGGTTCAAATCCCGGTAGGAGCTTGATTTTGTGCGGCGTTGCAGGCATAGAATGTAGCGATGGCGCCAGCTGTCGTGTGGGGCTTTAGGAAAGCGTTTGAAATTTTGTTTGCGGATTGGTGAGTTAGTGCTGGTCTTATGGTGTAATGGTTAGCACTCTGGACTCTGAATCCAGCGATCCGGGTTCAAATCCCAGGACCGGTTCGTTTTGCACCGCTTCTACCGGCCCTACAACGCCCCAGTTGTTGCTGCGTTGCGCACCTGCCACACGCTACAGCCGCGTCACGTTGTGTTGCCGTGGTGTGTTATATCGTGTCCCGGCGATCCGCTGCCGATTTAAGTGGTAGCTGCTGCTCTGGCAGAGCTCACCAAGCCTAACTGCCGACTTCGCTGACTGCACTACCAATTCTCCAAGACAGCCAGAGGGTTCATCGCAGCCTTCAGCGAGAACGATTGATCCCGTGGGTATCCAAAACACGAAGAAATGCGACGTCAAAGCGAGTAGCAACCGGATGGCTCGAGGCGGGGATTGAAGCAAGCCTGGTGGCGAAAGAAGCATGCGAGCTGGCGTAGTGTAGGGCAGACATAGTGAAGGGGATGTGCGCACTGTGGCAGTCCTGAATGCTGATTTGGCTGGGTTTGGAAGCGGTTGGGAGATGGGGAACTTGTGGTTTTTGGGAATGGAGGGGTCTTATGGGGTTATAAAGGTTTGAACCTCTCTGGGATCTGAAAAATTCACAGCATTCGCGGTTTACAATTCCCCGTGAGAGATTTGTTTTTTTTTGGGTTTTTTTCCGGCGTTGCAAGCATAGTATGTAGCGATGGCGCCAGCTGTCGTGTGGGGCTTTAGGAAAGCGTTTGAAATTTTGTTTGCGGATTGGTGAGTTAGTGCTGGTCTTCTGGTGTAATGGTTAGCACTCTGGACTCTGAATCCAGCGATCCGGGCTCAATTCCCGGTAGGACCTCGTTTTGCACCGCTTCTACCGGCCCTACAACGCCCCAGTTGTTGCTGCGTTGCGCACCTGCCACACGCTACAGCCGCGTCACGTTGTGTTGCCGTGGTGTGTTATATCGTGTCCCGGCGATCCGCTGCCGATTTAAGTGGTAGCTGCTGCTCTGGCAGAGCTCACCAAGCCTAACTGCCGACTTTGCTGACGGCAGTACCAATTCTCCAAGACAGCCAGAGGGTTCATCGCAGCCTTCCGCGAGAACAATTGATCCCGTGGGTATCCAAAACACGAAGAAATGCGACGTCAAAGCGAGTAGCAACCGGATGGCTCGAGGCGGGGATTGAAGCAAGCCTGGTGGCGAAAGAAGCATGCGAGCATGGCCGTAAGTGTAGGAGCACGATGATATGTGAAAGGGGTATGTGCAGCACATGTGGCATGTCCCGTGAATACGTGAATTGGGTGCGATTCGAGCTGGTTGCGTGATTGGGCGTGGTGTGTCTGGGGCTAGGTGCTCTTATGGTGTAAATGGTTAGCACTCTGTGACTCTGAATCCAGCGATTCCGGGTTTCAAATCCCGGTAGGAGCTTGATTTTGTGCGGCGTTGCAGGCATAGAATGTAGCGATGGCGCCAGCTGTCGTGTGGGGCTTTAGGAAAGCGTTTGAAATTTTGTTTGCGGATTGGCGAGTTAGTGCTGGTCTTATGGTGTAATGGTTAGCACTCTGGACTCTGAATCCAGCGATCCGGGTTCAAATCCCGGTGGGACCTCGTTTTGCGCCGCTCCTACCGGCCCCACAACGCCCCAGTTGTTGCTGCGTTGCGCACCTGCCACACGCTACAGCCGCGTCACGTTGTGTTGCCATGGTGTGTGGTATCGTGTCCCGGCGATCCGCTGCCGATTTAAGTGGTAGCTGCTGCTCTGGCAGAGCTCACCAAGCCTAACTGCCGATTTCGCTAACTGCACTACTAACTCTCCAGGACAGCCAAAGAGCTCATCGCAGCCTTCCGCGAGAACAATAGATCCCGTGGGTACCCAAAACACGAAGAAATGCGACGTCAAAGCGAGTAGCAACCGGATGGTTCGAGGCGGGGATTGAAGCAAGCCGGGTGGCGAAAGAAGCATGCGAGCATGGCCGTAAGTGTAGGAGCACGATGATATGTGAAAGGGGTATGTGCAGCACATGGGGCATGTCCGTAAATACTTGAATTGCGTGCGATTCGAGCGGGTTGCGGATTGGGCGTGTTGTGTCTGAGCTAGGTGCTCTTATGGTGTAATGGTTAGCACTCTGGACTTTGAATCCAGCGATCCGGGTTCAAATCCCGGTAGGAGCTTGATTTTGTGCGGCGTTGCAAGCATAGTATGTAGCGATGGCGCCAGCTGTCGTGTGGGGCTTTGAGAAAGCGTTTGAAATTTTGTTTGCGGATTGGTGAGTTAGTGCTGGTCTTATGGTGTAATGGTTAGCACTCTGGACTCTGAATCCAGCGATCCGGGTTCAAATCCCGGTAGGACCTCGTTTTGCGCCGCTCCTACCGGCCCCACAACGCCCCAGTTGTTGCTGCGTTGCGCACCTGCCACACGCTACAGCCGCGTCACGTTGTGTTGCCATGGTGTGTTATATCGTGTCCCGGCGATCCGCTGCCGATTTAAGTGGTAGCTGCTGCTCTGGCAGAGCTCACCAAGCCTAACTGCCGACTTCGCTGACTGCACTACCAATTCTCCAAGACAGCCAGAGGGCTCATCGCAGCCTTCCGTGAGAACAATTGATCCCGTGGGTATCCAAAACACGAAGAAATGCGACGTCAAAGCGAGTAGCAACCGGATGGCTCGAGGTGGGGATTGAAGCAAGCCTGGTGGCGAAAGAAGCATGCGAGCATGGCCGTAAGTGTAGGAGCACGATGATATGTGAAAGGGGTACGCAGCACATGTGGCATGTCCGTGAATACGTGAATTGGGTGCGATTCGAGCGGGTTGCGGATTTGGCGTGGTGTGTCTGGGCTAGGTGCTCTTATGGTGTAATGGTTAGCCATATGGACTTTGAATCCAGCGATCCGGGTTCAAATCCCGGTAGGAGCTTGATTTTGTGCGGCGTTGCAAGCATAGTATGTAGCGATAGGCGTCAGCTGGTCGTGTCGGGCCTTAGGGAAAGCGATTGGAAAATATTTGTTTGCGGGATTGGCGGAGTTAGTGCTGATCTTATGGATATAATGATTAGCACTCTGACTCGTGAATCCAGCGATCCGGGTTCAAATCCCCGGTAGGACCTCGTTTTGCACCGCTTCTACCGGCCCTACAACGCCCCAGTTGTTGCTGCGTTGCGCACCTGCCACACGCTACAGCCGCGTCACGTTGTGTTGCCGTGGTGTGTTATATCGTGTCCCGGCGATCCGCTGCCGATTTAAGTGGTAGCTGCTGCTCTGGCAGAGCTCATCAAGCCTAACTGCCGACTTCGCTGACTGCACTACCAATTCTCCAAGACAGCCAGAGGGCTCATCGCAGCCTTCCGCGAGAACAATAGATCCCGTGGGTATCCAAAACACGAAGAAATGCGACGTCAAAGCGAGTAGCAACCGGATGGTTCGAGGCGGGGATTGAAGCAAGCCGGGTGGCGAAAGAAGCATGCGAGCATGGCCGTAGGTGTAGAAGCACGATGATATGTGAAAGGGGTATGTGCAGCACATGTGGCATGTCCGTGAATACGTGAATTGGGTGCCATTCGAGCGGGTTGCGGATTGGGCGTGTTGTGTCTGGGCTAGGTGCTCTTATGGTGTAATGGTTAGCACTCTGGACTTTGAATCCAGCGATCCGGGTTCAAATCCCGGTAGGAGCTTGATTTTGTGCGGCGTTGCAAGCATAGTATGTAGCGATGGCGCCAGCTGTCGTGTGGGGCTTTAGGAAAGCGTTTGAAATATTGTTTGCTGGGTTGGTGAGTTAGTGCTGGTCTATGTGTAAATGGTTAGCACTCTGGGACTCTGAATCCAGCGATCCGGGTTCAAATCCCGGTAGGACCTCGTTTTGCACCGCTTCTACCGGCCCTACAACGCCCCAGTTGTTGCTGCGTTGCGCACCTGCCACACGCTACAGCCGCGTCACGTTGTGTTGCCGTGGTGTGTTATATCGTGTCCCGGCGATCCGCTGCCGATTTAAGTGGTAGCTGCTGCTCTGGCAGAGTTCACCAAGCCTAACTGCCGACTTCGCTGACTGCACTACCAATTCTCCAAGACAGCCAGAGGGTTCATCGCAGCCTTCAGCGAGAACGATTGATCCCGTGGGTATCCATAACACGAAGAAATGCGACGTCAAAGCGAGTAGCAACCGGATGGTTCGAGGCGGGGATTGAAGCAAGCCGGGTGGCGAAAGAAGCATGCGAGCATGGCCGTAAGTGTAGGAGCACGATGATATGTGAAAGGGGTATGTGCAGCACATGGGGCATGTCCGTGAATACGTGAAACTGCGTGCGGTTCGAGCGGGTTGCGGATTGGGCGTGTTGTGTCTGGGCTAGGTGCTCTTATGGTGTAATGGTTAGCACTCTGGACTTTGAATCCAGCGATCCGGGTTCAAATCCCGGTAGGAGCTTGATTTTGTGCGGCGTTGCAAGCATAGTATGTAGCGATGGCGCCAGCTGTCGTGTGGGGCTTTAGGAAAGCGTTTGAAATTTTGTTTGCGGATTGGTGAGTTAGTGCTGGTCTTATGGTGTAATGGTTAGCACTCTGGACTCTGAATCCAGCGATCCGGGTTCAAATCCCGGTAGGACCTCGTTTTGCACCGCTTCTACCGGCCCTACAACGCCCCAGTTGTTGCTGCGTTGCGCACCTGCCACACGCTACAGCCGCGTCACGTTGTGTTGCCGTGGTGTGTTATATCGTGTCCCGGCGATCCGCTGCCGATTTAAGTGGTAGCTGCTGCTCTGGCAGAGCTCACCAAGCCTAACTGCCGACTTCGCTGACTGCACTACCAATTCTCCAAGACAGCCAGAGGGTTCATCGCAGCCTTCAGCGAGAACAATAGATCCAGTGGGTATCCAAAACACGAAGAAATGCGACGTCAAAGCGAGTAGCAACCGGATGGCTCGAGGCGGGGATTGAAGCAAGCCTGGTGGCGAAAGAAGCATGCGAGCATGGCCGTAAGTGTAGGAGCACGACGATATGTGAAAGGGGTATGTGCAGCACATGTGGCATGTCCGTGAATACGTGAATTGCGTGCGATTCGAGCGGGTTGCGGATTGGGCGTGTTGTGTCTGAGCTAGGTGCTCTTATGGTGTAATGGTTAGCACCCTGGACTTTGAATCCAGCAATCCGGGTTCAAATCTCCGGTAGGAGCTCGTTTTGCACCGCTTCTACCGGGCCCTACACCGCCCCAGCTGTTGTCTGCGCTGCGCACCTGCCACACGCTACAGCCGCGTCACGTTGTGTTGCCGTGGTGTGTTATATCGTGTCCCGGCGATCCGCTGCCGATTTAAGTGGTAGCTGCTGCTCTGGCAGAGCTCACCATGCTTAACTGCCGACTTCGCTGACTGCACTACCAATTCTCCAAGACAGCCAGAGGGTTCATCGCAGCCTTCCGCGAGAACAATTGATCCCGTGGGTATCCATAACACGAAGAAATGCGACGTCAAAGCGAGTAGCAACCGGATGGCTCGAGGCGGGGATTGAAGCAAGCCTGGTGGCGAAAGAAGCATGCGAGCATGGCCGTAAGTGTAGGAGCACGATGATATGTGAAAGGGGTATGTGCAGCACATGTGGCATGTCCGTGAATACGTGAATTGCGTGCGATTCGAGCGGGTTGCGGATTGGGCGTGTTGTGTCTGAGCTAGGTGCTCTTATGGTGTAATGGTTAGCACTCTGGACTCTGAATCCAGCGATCCGGGTTCAAATCCCGGTAGGAGTTTGATTTTGTGCGGCGTTGCAAGCATAGTATGTAGCGATGGCGCCAGCTGTCGTAAGGGGCTTTAGGAAAGCGTTTGAAATTTTGTTTGCGGATTGGTGAGTTAGTGCTGGTCTTATGGTGTAATGGTTAGCACTCTGGACTCTGAATCCAGCGATCCGGGTTCAAATTCCGGTAGGACCTCGTTTTGCACCGCTTCTACCGGCCCTACAACGCCCCAGCTGTTGCTGCGTTGCGCACCTGCCACACGCTACAGCCGCGTCACGTTGTGTTGCCGTGGTGTGTTATATCGTGTCCCGGCGATCCGCTGCCGATTTAAGTGGTAGCTGCTGCTCTGGCAGAGCTCACCAAGCCTAACTGCCGACTTCGCTGACTGCACTACCAATTCTCCAAGACAGCAGGAGGGCTCATCGCAGCCTTCCGCGAGAACAATTGATCCCGTGGGTATCCAAAACACGAAGAAATGCGACGTCAAAGCGAGTAGCAACCGGATGGCTCGAGGCGTGGATTGAAGCAAGCCTGGTGGCGAAAGAAGCATGCGAGCATGGCCGTAAGTGTAGGAGCACGACGATATGTGAAAGGGGTATGTGCAGCACATGTGGCATGTCCGTGAATACGTGAATTGGGTACCATTCGAGCGGGTTGCGGATTTGGCGTGGTGTGTCAGGGCTAGGTGCTCTTATGGTGTAATGGTTAGCACTCTGGACTCTGAATCCAGCGATCCGGGTTCAAATCCCGGTAGGACCTCGTTTTGCACCGCTTCTACCGGCCCTACAACGCCCCAGTTGTTGCCTCGTTGCGCACCTGCCACACGCTACAGCCGCGTCACGTTGTGTTGCTGTGGTGTGTTATATCGTGTCCCGGCGATCCGCTGCCGATTTAAGTGGTAGCTGCTGCTCTGGCAGAGCTCACCAAGCCTAACTGCCGGCTTCGCTGACTGCACTACCAATTCTCCAAGACAGCCAGAGGGTTCATCGCAGCCTCCGCGAGAACAATAGATCCCGTGGGTATCCATAACACGAAGAAATGCGACGTCAAAGCGAGTAGCAACCGGATGGCTCGAGGCGGGGATAGAAAGCAAACCTGGTGGCGAAAGAAGCATGCGAGCATAGCCGTAAGTGTAGGAGCACGATGATATGTGAAAGGGGTATGTGCAGCACATGTGGCATGTCCGTGAATAAGTGAATTGCGTGCGATTCGAGCGGGTTGCGGATTGGGCGTGTTGTGTCTGAACTAGGTGCTCTAATGGTGTAATGGTTAGCACTCTGGACTCTGAATCCAGCGATCCGGGTTCAAATCCCGGTAGGACCTCGTTTTGCACCGCTTCTACCGGCCCTACAACGCCCCAGCTGTTGCTGCGTTGCGCACCTGCCACACGCTACAGACGCTTTGTAGAAGAGTTGCCGTGGTGTGTTATATCGTGTACCGGCGATCCGCTGCCGATTTAAGTGGTAGATGAACTATGGCAGAGCTCACCAAGCCCTAACTGCCGACTTCGCTGACTGCACTACCAATTCTCCAAGACAGCCAGAGGGTTCATCGCAGCCCTCCCGCGAGAACAATTGATCCCGTGGGTATCCATAACACGAAGAAATGCGACGTCAAGCGAGTGGCAACCGGATGGCTCGAGGCGGGGATTGAAGCAAGCCTGGTGGCGAAAGAAGCATGCGAGCATGGCCGTAAGTGTAGGAGCACGACGATATGTGAAAGGGGTATATGCAGCTCATGTGGCATGTCCATGAATACGTGAATTGCGTGCGATTTGAGCGGGTTGCGGATTGGGCGTGTTGTGACGAGCTAGGTGCTCTTATGGTGTAATGGTTAGCACTCTGGACTTTGAATCCAGCGATCCGGGTTCAAATCCCGGTAGGAGCTTGATTTTGTGCGGCGTTGCAAGCATAGTATGTAGCGATGGCGCCAGCTGTCGTGTGGGGCTTTAGGAAAGCGTTTGAAATTTTGTTTGCGGATTGGTGAGTTAGTGCTGGTCTTATGGTGTAATGGTTAGCACTCTGGACTCTGAATCCAGCGATCCGGGTTCAAATCCCGGTAGGACCTCGTTTTGCACCGCTTCTACCGGCTCTACAACGCCCCAGTTGTTGCTGCGTTGCGCACCTGCCACACGCTACAGCCGCGTCACGTTGTGTTGCCGTGGTGTGTTATATCGTGTCCCGGCGATCCGCTGCCGATTTAAGTGGTAGCTGCTGCTCTGGCAGAGCTCACCAAGCCTAACTGCCGACTTCGCTGACTGCACTACCAATTCTCCAAGACAGCCAGAGGGCTCATCGCAGCCTTCCGCGAGAACAATAGATCCCGTGGGTATCCAAAACACGAAGAAATGCGACGTCAAAGCGAGTAGCAACCGGATGGCTCGAGGCGGGGATTGAAGCAAGCCTGGTGGCGAAAGAAGCATGCGAGCATGGCCGTAAGTGTAGGAGCACGACGATATGTGAAAGGGGTATGTGCAGCACATGTGGCATGTCCATGAATACGTGAATTGCGTGCGATTCGAGCGGGTTGCGGATTGGGCGTGTTGTGACTGAGCTAGGTGCTCTTATGGTGTAATGGTTAGCACTCTGGACTTTGAATCCAGCGATCCGGGTTCAAATCCCGGTAGGAGCTTGATTTTGTGCGGCGTTGCAAGCATAGTATGTAGCGATGGCGCCAGCTGTCGTGTGGGGCTTTGAGAAAGCGTTTGAAATTTTGTTTGCGGATTGGTGAGTTAGTGCTGGTCTTATGGTGTAATGGTTAGCACTCTGGACTCTGAATCCAGCGATCCGGGTTCAAATCCCGGTAGGACCTCGTTTTGCACCGCTTCTACCGGCCCTACAACGCTTCAGTTGTTGCTGCGTTGCGCACCTGCCACATGCTACAGCCGCGTCACGTTGTGTTGCCGTGGTGTGTTATATCGTGTCCCGGCGATCCCGCTGCCGATTTAAGTGGTAGCTGCTGCTCTGGCAGAGCTCACCAAGCCTAGCTGCCGACTTCGCTGACCGCACTACCAATTCTCCAGGACGGCCAGAGAGCTCATTGCAGCCTTCCGCAAGAACAATAGATCCTGTGGATATCCAGAACACGAAGAAATGCGACGTCAAAGCGAGTAGCAACCGGATGGCTCGAGGCGGGGATTGAAGCACGCCGGGTGGCGAATGAAGCATGCGGGCATGGCCGTAAGTGTAGGAGCACGATGATATGTGAAAGGGGTATGTGCAGCACATGTGGCATGTCCGTGAATACGTGAATTGCGTGCGATTCGAGCGGGTCTCGGATTGGGCGTGGTGTGTCTGAGCTAGGTGCTCTTATGATGTAATGGTTAGCACTCTGGACTTTAAATCCGCGGTTATTGGTTCCTAATAGGTTAGATCATTCAAGGCGTGGATAATCTTAGAACACGAGTACGGTTTTCCAGCACAGTTAAAAATGATTCTAGTTGCCAAAATGTAAAAACAAAACAAAATGTACACGATTTTTATAACTCAAAACTTCATTACCAAATTTTACACCGAAGGTCATCGAGCGCTATAAATAGCATTAATCGATCCCTCTTGAAATTTTGCATTAAGCTGGCCAATTTAAATATTTGAAAATTCTTCAGCAAGTCCACCCATAAACGG
>NW_003303758.1:392106-393836 GCF_000142945.1 Phytophthora infestans T30-4 | reverse complement strand
TGCGTGCGATTCGAGGCGGGTGCGGATTGGGCCGTGTGTGTCCTGAGCTAGGTGCTCCTATGGTGTAATGGTTAGCACTCTGGACTTTGAATCCCAGCGATCCGGGTTCAAATCCCGGTAGGAGCTTGATTTTGTGCGGCGTTGCAAGCATAGTATGTAGCGATGGCGCCAGCTGTCGTGTGGGGCTTTAGGAAAGCGTTTAAAATTTTGTTTGCGGATTGGTGAGTTAGTGCTGGTCTTATGGTGTAATGGTTAGCACTCTGGACTCTGAATCCAGCGATCCGGGTTCAAATCCCGGTAGGACCTCGTTTTGCACCGCTTCTACCGGCTCTACAACGCCCCAGTTGTTGCTGCGTTGCGCACCTGCCACACGCTACAGCCGCGTCACGTTGTGTTGCCGTGGTGTGTTATATCGTGTCCCGGCGATCCGCTGCCGATTTAAGTGGTAGCTGCTGCTCTGGCAGAGCTCACCAAGCCTAACTGCCGACTTCGCTGACTGCACTACCAATTCTCCAAGACAGCCAGAGGGTTCATCGCAGCCTTCAGCGAGAACGATTGATCCCGTGGGTATCCAAAACACGAAAAAATGCGACGTCAAAGCGAGTGGCAACCGGATGGCTCGAGGCGGGGATTGAAGCAAGCCTGGTGGCGAAAGAAGCATGCGAGCATGGCCGTAAGTGTAGGAGCACGACGATATGTGAAAGGGGTATGTGCAGCACATGTGGCATGTCCATGAATACGTGAATTGCGTGCGATTCGAGCGGGTTGCGGATTGGGCGTGTTGTGTCTGAGCTAGGTGCTCTTATGGTGTAATGGTTAGCACTCTGGACTTTGAATCCAGCGATCCGGGTTCAAATTCCAGTAGGAGCTTGATTTTGTGCGGCGTTGCAAGCATAGTATGTAGCGATGGCGCCAGCTGTCGTGTGGGGCTTTAGGAAAGCGTTTGAAATTTTGTTTGCGGATTGGTGAGTTAGTGCTGGTCTTATGGTGTAATGGTTAGCACTCTGGACTCTGAATCCAGCGATCCGGGTTCAAATCCCGGTAGGACCTCGTTTTGCACCGCTTCTACCGGCCCTACAACGCCCCAGCTGTTGCTGCGTTGCGCACCTGCCACACGCTACAGTCGCGTCACGTTGTGTTGCCGTGGTGTGTTATATCGTGTCCCGGCGATCCGCTGCCGATTTAAGTGGTAGCTGCTGCTCTGGCAGAGCTCACCAAGCCTAACTGCCGACTTCGCTGACTGCACTACCAATTCTCCAAGACAGCCAGAGGGTTCATCGCAGCCTTCCGCGAGAACAATTGATCCCGTGGGTATCCAAAACACGAAGAAATGCGACGTCAAAGCGAGTAGCAACCGGATGGCTCGAGGTGGGGATTGAAGCAAGCCTGGTGGCGAAAGAAGCATGCGAGCATGGCCGTAAGTGTAGGAGCACGATGATATGTGAAAGGGGTATGTGCAGCACATGTGGCATGTCCGTGAATACGTGAATTGCGTGCGATTCGAGCGGGTTGCGGATTGGGCGTGTTGTGTCTGAGCTAGGTGCTCTTATGGTGTAATGGTTAGCACTCTGGACTTTGAATCCAGCGATCCGGGTTCAAATCCCGGTAGGAGCTTGATTTTGTGCGGCGTTGCAGGCATATTATGTAGCGATGGCGCCAGCTGTCGTGTGGGGCTGGAGAATCGCGTTTGAAATTCTGTTTGCGGATTGGTGAGTTATAGCTGGGTCTTA
>NW_003303758.1:386416-387937 GCF_000142945.1 Phytophthora infestans T30-4 | reverse complement strand
CACGCCAGAGGGTTCATCGCAGCCTTCCGCGAGAACAATTCGATTCCGTGGGTATCCATAACACGAAGAAATGCGACGTCAAAGCGAGTAGCAACCGGATGGCTCGACGCGGGGATTGAAGCAAGCCTGGTGGCGAAAGAAGCATGCGAGCATGGCCGTAAGTGTAGGAGCACGATGATATGTGAAAGGGGTACGCAGCACATGTGGCATGTCCGTGAATACGTGAATTGGGTGCGATTCGAGCGGGTTGCGGATTGGGCGTGTTGTGTCTGAGCTAGGTGCTCTTATGGTGTAATGGTTAGCACTCTGGACTTTGAATCCAGCGATCCGGGTTCAAATCCCGGTAGGAGCTTGATTTTGTGCGGCGTTGCAAGCATAGTATGTAGCGATGGCGCCAGCTGTCGTGTGGGGCTTTAGGAAAGCGTTTGAAATTTTGTTTGCGGATTGGTGAGTTAGTGCTGGTCTTATGGTGTAATGGTTAGCACTCTGGACTCTGAATCCAGCGATCCAGGTTCAAATTCCGGTAGGACCTCGTTTGCACCGCTTCTACCGGCCCTACAACGCCCCACCTGTTGCTGCGTTGCGCACCTGCGACACGCTACAGCCGCGTCACGTTGTGTTGCCGTGGTGTGTTATATCGTGTCCCGGCGATCCGCTGCCGAATTTTTAGTGGTAGCTGCTGCTCTGGCAGAGCTCACCATGCTTAACTGCCGACTTCGCTGACTGCACTACCAATTCTCCAAGACAGCCAGAGGGTTCATCGCAGCCTTCAGCGAGAACAATTGATCCCGTGGGTATCCAAAACACGAAGAAATGCGACGTCAAAGCGAGTAGCAACCGGATGGCTCGAGGCGGGGATTGAAGCAAGCCTGGTGGCGAAAGAAGCATGCGAGCATGGCCGTAAGTGTAGGAGCACGACGATATGTGAAAGGGGTATGTGCAGCACATGTGGCATGTCCATGAATACGTGAATTGCGTGCGATTCGAGCGGGTTGCGGATTGGGCGTGTTGTGTCTGAGCTAGGTGCTCTTATGGTGTAATGGTTAGCACTCTGGACTTTGAATCCAGCGATCCGGGTTCAAATCCCGGTAGGAGCTTGATTTTGTGCGGCGTTGCAAGCATAGTATGTAGCGATGGCGCCAGCTGTCGTGTGGGGCTTTAGGAAAGCGTTTGAAATTTTGTTTGCGGATTGGTGAGTTAGTGCTGGTCTTATGGTGTAATGGTTAGCACTCTGGACTCTGAATCCAGCGATCCGGGTTCAAATCCCGGTAGGACCTCGTTTTGCACCGCTCCTACCGGCCCTACAACGCCCCAGTTGTTGCTGCGCTGCGCACCTGCCACACGCTATAGCCGCGTCACGCTGTGTTGCCGTGATGTGTTATATCGTGTCCCGGCGATCCGCTGCCGATTTAAGTGGTAGCTGCTGCTCTGGCAGAGCTCACCATGCTTAAACTGCCCGACTTCGCTGACTGCACTACCAATTCTCCTAGGACAAGCCAGAGGGTCATCCGCAGCCCTTCC